>NW_010129280.1:0-24489 GCF_000699245.1 Pterocles gutturalis | reverse complement strand
CCCAAGCCAAGGGCTAACCCACCACACTCCCTTAGAGTACTACTTCAAGTATAATAAAGTACCATAAATTGACAAGTTAATATACTACAGCATCACTTTTTCCTCATGATCTTCTGCTAATAATTATGGAAAAGATTCAAATGTAATTTAAGTTACCTCAATTCTGCAAATGCTTATTCACAACCAGTATATGACCCATTTCTCAACATATTAATCTAAAAATGTATTAAAGAAAGACAAAAAATCCACCAGAGATTCACCATTACTTTCATCTAAACATCTGCTCTTTCTATATGGCCCTTTGGCAACAAAAGGAAAACAAGGAACTAGAACCACTGACATTTTTTTCACAGAAATTTAATTTTGCTTTTAAAACCTATTTAAAATATGGTGATACCTTATAATAATTACTTATGTATTCTGTAAACACATGATCTATATTTACATGCATGTATATATGCAAATGGTTTATATATCATTAATTTGCCAAATGTTCCATATTGCTGTTTCATTAATAATTAAGGAGTAGATACGTCTGAATGTGCTTTAAATAATTTCTATATACTCTTTTATTACCTCTTTATTGAGAGTAAATCCTAGCATTCAAGCCCAAAATAATTCTTCATATGCCAGAGGAAGTCCCAGTTTCAGTTCAGCTATAAAAGCTAACACATATTACCTCTCCTAACTGACACAGTAGGCCACAGCACAGCATACCGTCTGTTACAGCTACTGAGACTTTTAATTATTACTTGCATGGGCAGAGGAAACAGCTCAAAGCTACTTCCAACTGAGCATCTGTTGCCTCTTACATCCATGACAGAAGATCTGCAGTATGTGTGGTCCACCTGGATCGAGTGATACATATACATCAACCTAAGCCATAACTGTGCTGCAAGCATTGCTGCCCTATAGGTACAGCAATTTTTCTGTTGCTTAGTCATAAAAGTACCTTCTCACACACAAAACTAGCTGGCATCTTTTATGAAATATAAAGGGATACAAAGAAATCTTTAGTGAATCTTAAACCAGTAAAACAAAGCAGCTGCCCTAGGATATACTCCACAAACAAGTCAAACTGTTAGGACAGTCCTGGTATTAAGTGAACACCAAGACAGAGTGCTAAGTACCAAGCTTTACACCAGCCATACGTTAGAAACAGACACAATTTTTATCTATGCTTCTTTAAGAACTTCTTAAAACCTAGACCTTTCTCTCCTTCTCCCTTCTTTACTTCACCCTGTCATTTGTCCCCCACCAAAAAAGAAGCAGCCATCAGGACACGAAGTGCTAGGGCTTTGGAGGGATTGTGACAAAGGATACAAGGAACAAACCTGGTAACTAGGGGTGCACAGAGGTCCCTAAAGCACAGGTTTTGTAGCAGGGAGATGAGGAATGGCTGGACAGGAACAGAATCAGGTTTTTTTTGAGCACAACACTTTGGGAAAGGAAAAAGTGTGGGTGAGATACAGGATATTCAAATTATGACTCTTAGCAGGGCACGGAGCTGGAGATGCAGTGCATGGGGGATGCTGGAGTGTGGGAAGATGTGTGTGCTTGTGGGGTTGCAAACAGGATTCAGCCACTACTCCAGAAAGCAAGAAGAGAGATCTGAAACTGAACTGCTTGAGAGACTGACACAGCAATTTAGTCAGAATGCAGGTTTCAATGGATAACAAAGGAGCCTTTTTCTTCAAATGGCATAGGAAAAGCCACATCTCTTCATTAAGTGAATGAATGGTGTTAAAAAGCCACAAGAAAAAGGACTAGCCTTACCTTTTTGTGACACCAGCACAAGTGAACAAATTCAGTTCTTTAGAGACACAGTGGCAGACCATCACAGCAAATTATGTATTTTATTGCCTCGATGCAGAAACAAACGTATATATTATATTCATTTATGTATGTAGGCATAATAAACACAAACCTCAAGACAGAAGCATGAACCACCACCTGTTTTAAAAAGTTCAGTTTTTAATTAAATTTCAAAACAAGCACGAGGGTTGTAGAAAATAATGCAGCATTAGGGAATTTTTCTCTAATGTAAGAGTTGAGAAGAAAACCGATGGTCTTAAGGTAATTCTTGCCTCTTCTGAAGCCAGTCGAAAAGTTTTATTTTTATGTAGCGGAGAATTAATGAAAGAGTAATTTCTTGGTAGTATAGTAACACTACCTTCTAGCTTGTATTCCAATGGGGTTATGAGGTCATGAAAGTAAAATCTTGAAGAAAAACAAATTTATGTTTTTCCTGAGCATAAGTTCACTTCTAATGTAAAAGCCTTCTAAGCAAACCGCAGGGGAGGAGGCAGTAGGCAGGGGTCAGGATTATGGTCTTATTCTGAAAGATTTCTAGCTTTGCCTTTTTTCTTAAACTTTGCCTTACAGGTTAGGAAAATATGGAGACTTAACAATGCCCACCTTTGTAAAATTTTTACTTGTGTTCATGTGTTCAAAAGCCTGTTATCCATATCACCCATTCCCCAAAGCATGACACAGTGGCACAGGATGGCAAACTTCATTTTAGGAACAATAATTAGAAGTACACAGTGGACAAGGAGAAAGGATCAAACATTAGAAGCAAACACATTCTTTTCTTTTTAATCAATATCTTGTTAGACTGTTGGTTTTGACTCATTAATCTTTTTGTAAGTGAAAAATTAAACAGATTGACCATTACAGTAAAAAATGAAACTGCAAATTAAACTCATTCTAATGAAACTGCTTGCAAAGAATGCTACTTCAGCACATACAACTTCCATCAAAAGGGTTTGGACTTCAGAGTACCCCTTTCTTCGAGGTAAGATATTTAGAGGCAAATTCTGAATCTAAAAGACCTGAAAACAAACTTTTTAAAGTTTTCCTCTTAAATTTTTCTTTTAGATATATTTTTAATACCATGTAAATTCCACCTTAAAAAAAGTTTTAAAAAGTACTGCATTTTGTGTTTAATAGCTGCAAACAGATTTGAAATTGAAGTTCATATGACTGCTTTGTTGCATCTAAATGATCACTATATTATAACTGAGATGGGACATACAAAAAACTTGAAAAATAAAATGCCTGGAGGTTTGCAATGAATTGTTTTTCATTCCTTCAGCAACTGCTGCACAGTGATTGATCTAGTACTGTACAACACAGGAAATTAGCAATTAAAGGCTTCCATGCATCCAGCATTAGATCCTACAAATCCTGTTAACCACAGGAGCAAAATTAAAAGAACAAGAGGAATCAACAAAACTAAAAAGTGCTTATTGCAAGCTGTGTGGAATTTGTCCTTTGCTGGAAAGCATGAAAACTCTTGTTTCCAGATTGCACGCACAGGAGTGTTTAATGTAGGATTATAAATCACTTAAGACAACTATTTCTCTGTTCCTGTAATTCTAAAGCATTTTGCAGATGTCTGTGAATCCCAGGCTGTAACACAAAGTTCTTCCTGTTCTCCATAGTATAAACTCCCATTTTATGAAAAGACACATTTAGCCTTCTGTCTAGGAAAATAATCTTCACAATGTACGTTGAAAGATACGCTATTGTTCTAGGTGAGTCTCAAATAAGGTAAACTAAATTAACATATACAACATCAAATGTGAACACCTTCCACATATGTAAACACAGCATTAACAACAAAACCTAATTGATACCCTTGTTTCCTTAAGGAATGCTCGGACCATGTCCCAGAGCATGGGGGAAACATTCCCAGCCCAGCACGAGCCATGCTAAACCCAGAAGTGGAGGCAGTGCCACATAGAAGGCTGTGCACTCAAGTTGCACAAGAGTTCAACTTCAGACTCCAAGATAGCCTGGCAACTGCTGTGCTGTGCTTTGTTAGAGAAATAAACACGTCCTTTCTCTGTTCCAACATGAACAAGAGTGCATGTATGCTATCACTAATGACACGAGACTGTTTTGCTTCAGATTTGTCAAAACTAATTCAGGCTTGCTGAATTTAGTGAGATACGGGATTTATCTAGACCAGAAGAAGAGAAAAAGGTTATATAAACTTTGTTAACATAGACAAATTAAACTGCTAATCCATGCCTAAACAAAAAGTCACTATTAGTTCAGGGTTAACTAAAACTTATTAGCTATCTCTGACCTAATTTTGACCTCTCTTGTTAATTGCAGAAATGCTTTCTGTTAATATATTGGTTAGCTCTGTTTACACCTCCACTTCTGTAGTTTCTTTCCTTGCAGCTCATAAATTAAAGACAAAGTATCTATTTGTAAAACTACTTAGTACCAAATTAGCTCCATGTTGTTACCTAGAGTGGAAGCCATAGTAGAGACAAACTTTAAGCATTTTAAGCCGTTTCATGAAGGAGGTATTTATGAACATGAAGAAAGGAACATCAAAACCCTTTATTTCATTTTTTTCCACCAGATCACAAAATATTACTTCATAAAGCTTGTAAAAATACCCAATTCTTCTGCTTGTAGCAATTTCCATTAGAAAGAAGTACAGATACATCACTGTTAGAAGAGAAGAACTAAAGAACACATGTAAATCTAATGGATCTGCAATCATGTTAGTAGGTTGTATCCAGACACAACCATTTGTCATTGCATCATACTTTGCATACGGCTGCTTACACTGAGTTTGTTTAATTCCTTGAGTTTCATAAATGTTGTATGTTAGGGTATAGGTATGACATAACTATATGCATAAAATGTCCCCTTCTGTAGAAGAGTAGATTTTGCTCAAGCAAAAGTGAAGCACCTGAGTTATAATTCCAAAAATCATTTCTCCCCATTCCCTTTTTTTTTTTTTTTTTTTTTTTTTTAAAGTCAGAAGTGTTCAGGTTCTAGTAAAAACATATGTGGGCTTAATTTTAAAATTAAGTCTGAGAGACAAACTAAAACCCAACTGCATTGTAAAATGTATATTAATTTAAAAAAAAGGAATTCTAATAATGTGAGACATAAAAATCTCAAAAAGAACTATACAAATAGCATGCCTTATGCTCAGCAGAACTAAGCAATATAAGGAATTACAGTTTGCAAAACCTACTGTAATTAGATACTGAAGTTAAAATGCTCAGCAGAAATTCAACACACTTCTAAATGCTGAAGCCTTACCATTCCATTACATTCGTATTCCTTGCCTTTTCGTACTGATAAAAGCTTCCACAAAGTAAATTTATCCAGCCATATTGAGGATCATACTTGTCACCCAAGAGATAACATAACTCTAAATTACGATCAGAATTTTCTTCTTTTCTATAGGAAATGAGAACTATTTTCTATCATTTGAACAAAGGCACCTGGCCTACTGCAAAAAGGAAAAAGCTTGTCCATTACTGTTTGTCACACTGGTAGATAAACTCTTGCCTCTAAAGGGCCCAAAAGTTGTTTTATCACAGTACAGTCAACTGTCTGGATCAAAACCAGATTCATATTCATTTGCTAGCTGCAAATAAATTCCACTGTACTGTCAGTACAGTTTTCTTATATTTTAAGATTATTCACCAAAAGCTCCATTCTTCTAAGTTTGCGCTTATTCTTTGGCATTGGCTTGTCATATAAGCCATTTTTGAGAAGATGTTCCTTGCTGTGATGGATCTGGGCACCATGCTGAAGCTGGAAAGAGCATAAAGCTTGAAGTGGACGGAGTATAGTCTGCAGAAAGATGAAGGGTTCGGGGAGACAAAAAAACCCAACCTTTTAGTAAGATATTCTAGAGATATCCATTATTCCAGGTTTTGTACTCAAGAACTACTTTAAAATGCTGACAAATTATAACTTGGATGATAAATGCTGATAAAATGTAACCTTCAGAGACACAAAGGGCACAACTGAATAACAGATGTACTTAAAAGAAGTCACAGGGCAGACATACATCCACCTACCTGCTGTCATTCCTCACACCTTCCTTGGACCCACTCAGTCCCAACTTCAGCCGCAGCTATATTACTGTGAGTTATGGTTTTAACTTGATCTTAGCAATGGACTACAATTACCTTGGCTCAGTCAACAAGCTGTAATAAAATAATAATAACTAAGCTGAAAATACCTTGAGGCAGGGTTTTAGGAAGAGAGGAGGGTCTCATGACCAAGGCAGCTGGACTGTATCCCAGAGACCGGACTATATCCCTGACTATATCCCTGCATCGGCCCTTGATACTATGTAGTACTAAGGAAGCCACAGAAACCAAATTTATCTCAAGTGGTTCCTAACTATGGGTTCTTCATTTCCTAGTTGCCTGAATTAGTGTCGCGAGGCCTCATGTGCAGATGTGTAAAGCAATCACAAAAGTAACTGCAGGCAGCAGGAGCTGAGTCTCTACCAAGTAAAAAGGGACTCCTCCAAGCACAGAGAAAAATCAAGTGACTTACACTGGGGCATAAAACTAAGTGCCCATTTTTAACTTCCATGGCTTTCAACTTCAATTTGCCATCTTTTATGCTGGGACTAGCACTCACTTAACTCAGAGACGATACAAGAAAGTGCACTAATGTTTATGAAGCTCTTGGCTACTGTAACATTTGTAGAAGCACCTTGGAGAGACTGACAATTTTGCCACTGAAAAGTAGGTTGGGCCAATTATGAGTGGCAGGGATAAAACAGAATGCAGGAGCAGGAATTGTAGACACTAACGAAACATTCACCCTGTGCCTGAATAAGACAGAAGTCCTAATGAAACAAAAATATGCCAATGTCATCCTACCACACCAAAGGAAAAAGTAAATATACAAAATGCACATTAATTCCAGTATCTCTGATTTTTCTTGGGTTTAACTTCCACAGTAAATAATTACCTTCTTTTAACATGAAAGCATATGATAGCAGCACTGTTATAAAAGACACACAAGTTTCTAGAAGACTTTCTTTATACAGAGTTTCAATTTCTGAGCCATATTTTCTTGTGTGGCCACATTGTCCCAGGCTGGTTCTGAAGGCAAGTGATTTGATGTTGAGATAACTCCAGTGTCACAGAGGCAGACACGGGGGTAGCATACTCTACACTATGACGAAGCAGAAGCAATTTTTGACCTGCGAACTTTTTTTAGTAGGTGGAGGTCAAGTACCAAAATATTAATTATCTGATGGAGAGGGATATGAACACCCCAGGGTGGACACTAGAATGTTGTGAATACATGGATCAGCTTTAAATCTCTTTTCACAGACCCTTCTGTACTACATTCTGGGCATACAATCCGATTGCAGACCTGGGTCTATGTTGCAAAACTACTCTTTGGTCTTTTTCAAAAGGCTTATTAAATTGGTATTCCTAGTGTCAGCAACAAAAGATTAAGTAGGACATTATCTTAATAACCTCTTCCATCACAGACTAGTGGGATCACAAATCGCAAGGAAAAGGCTAATGTTCAATTAGTATTCTTTCACCTGGGATAAACTTAAACTCAGGAACCGTTAAGTTCCAAATTCTTCCAATGACAACGTAAGAGTTGTGAGCTGGCTGGTAGGAAGACATAACCCAGTGGGTTGCATTCCACAGCTGCAGGAGTGCAGGAGGTCAGTGGGACAGGCTTACAAAAGCATTTTATCTTTGAGCTAGCTCTGAGGGGGTATTCAGATCATCTCTGCCATCTAGTTTTTGCAGAAAATAATTTACTGCTTTCCATGCAGCAATATACTCAATTGCCTGTCTCAAACTGGATCAGCTTTGGGGTTTTTAAGCTTTAAAGATCACCTTGCTGTGCCTTGACTTCAGAGGATCATGTAGAAATACTGATCTAATAAAAAAGATAATGGTCATTTGACTCCAGTAAATATTCCGAGACCAACACAAGCTACAAAGGAAATTAATCCTACCTAACTTTTTAGAGTCTAGCACCTGTTATTCTCAATGACATTTGTCAGCCCAGTAATTTGAAATTCACATCTTAATGGAGTAAGTTTGCCATAAATTTAAAGGTAGTTAAATACTTGAATATCCTATGTAAGAGAGACAGAAACTTTACTGATATTAATTTCCAAACTTGGTTAAGTTACTTACATCCTGCAAATACTTTTCCTTTTAAACAAGTTGTATCCAAAAGTATTTTACAAATTTGCAAGAGCCTCAACTGATAGTACCTGAAGTAATACTATTCCCCGCTTTTAGACTATGAAGACACTGGTGAAAATATGACAATCTTGCTCTCGAATTAAGTAAATAAACATTTTAAGGTGTGCATACATATGCACTGCCCCCTAACATCTATTGCAGGATGTACAATTTAAAATTAATAAACTCTCCTGACTTCTAAGTGGCTTCAGGTTTTATCTACCATTAAGAAAAAGCACAAGAAAGTAAATGGCACAAAGCCTTCAAGATCCAGCACAAAACTTTCATTCCAAACACCGCCTGCCACATTATTCAGTAGCAATGAATCACTAATCAACTAAGTAATCGTCATGCTTTTCTGGCTTCACGAAAATTAGACATCAGAATGATTATAGGCTATAAGCTCTGTCAAGTTGACTAATATCTTCCTTTGCTACGAATACTAATCATACTTTAGAGTGAATATAACTTTGGTAACGTAAAAGTGCAAGATGTAAATTCCACACACTATAGCAACTGAACAGTCATGAACAGTTAACTACAGTTAATTAATATAGTACATAAAACAAAGCAGATTTCAGTAGAGTATAGTTAAGAAATACCAAAAACAAAACTCTTAAAATTTTTTTTTAAAAATGTCAATCTAGCATGTTAAATTGGTGCAATTCCATATACTACACATGCCTGGTACACAGTCTATGCTTTGAAGTTTTGCAGTAAGAAACATCAAGTGAGCTTAAAAGAACATCACAGGAAGAGGTAACTACAACAGTGTATCTCTGCAACTATTTGCCCTGAAACATAAACAGTAGCACTTCTACTTGCTTTGGGCTAAATCCCCAACTCTCACCTCTACAGATTTTTGTTCTGTGGCAAGCACAGCATACATCATATGCCTTAAAAACCAATTTTTTTTAAAAAAAGTAATGTACAGGTGACGAGAATCTGAGTCACTCTTCTCATCATATTTAGAACTATGGGAAGAAGTGTGCTAGAAAGTAGTATAGGAGTACAGAATGTGAAGGAAAAAAAGAATGAAGTAGAAGGAAAGAAAGAATTGGAAGACACTAGGACTGCTGAGCTAAAAATACATAAAAGGCACAAGAGAGAAACACTGAATAGAAAAGACAAAGGGAAGAGAGGGAAGAAGGAAAGGGAGATTGAGTAACAACTACAGGAAAAAAGGGAACTCAAATGCTGAGACAAATGAACCCGAAGACTACAGAGTGAAAGTCTGTAAAAGCGGAATCACCTGGGGAAAGCACTAGACAACTAAAGAAAAGGAATTTAAAAAAAAAAAAAAAAAAAAAGAAAAAGAAAGAAAGAGGCATCTAAGAGGTAAGATAGGTTGGGAATGCAGCAGTTGTTTTCAATAACCAATCTATTACTCCATACACAAAGTGGGCTGTCAGCGTAAAACTGGTCTGTAAGATAAGTAGTCTGCATTCAGCTTTAACGCTGTCCTGGTTTCAGCTGGGACACAGTTAACTTTCTTCATAATAGCCATAGTGAGGCTGTGTTTTGGATTTGTGCTGAGAAGAAAGCTGATAACAGACTGATGTTTATAGCTGCTGCCAGGACAGTCAAGGACTTCTCAGCTTCTCTGTTTTGCCAGTGTCTTGTAGGTGCAGGAGAAGCTGGGAGAGAGCATAGCCCCGACTACTAGCCTAGGAATGACCTTAGGTTTTAGGACTGAGACACAAATTGGCCAATGGCATATTCCATAGCATGCACATCATGCCCAGTATATAGAGAAGGCTCTGTGTGGAAGTTCACTCTCCTGCTCTCTCTCAGGGACACCCCTTTCTCAGGGGTCACCTCACTCAGTCAGCTCTCAGTCTCTCAGACACTCAAGCTTTTATATCTTTTCCAGGATTCAGGTTTTGGGACTCTCCCTGCTCCAGGATCATTAGCTGGGAACAGGCTGAGCTTTGGTCATTGAGCAGTGAGCAGTTTACTATGTATCACTGATTTGTACATTTGTATAAATTACTATTATTATTATTATTTCATTATTGTTATTTTCAGTTTTACTGTAGTTTAGTTATTAAATTGTTCTTATCTCAACCCATGAGTCTTTTTTTCCCTTTAGCCCTTTAATTCTCTCCTCTAACCATGGAAGGGAAAGGGTGTGCAAGTGGTGTGTGGTTTTGGCTGCTAGCCAGGTTGAAACTACAACAGTCCTTTTTGGCATCCAAAGTGAAAACAAACTTTCGATAAGCATTCATTATTTTTCCTAAGATGCATCTGTGGAGAAAACTGTTTTCTGTTTTATGCATTCTGGGACTTGACTGTAGAGCTCTCTGATATAGCAACTTATTTGCTGTATGTCCTGTTTGCCCGTTCAGTTACCATCTGTAGGTGTTGGATTAAGAATACTACATTGCTGATTAAGGGTATTGTTTCGTTGTGCTGTTGTGTGGTGGCTTACACTGTGACAGTATTACTATCGGGACAGATTTTATCGGTTTATTCAACCGCTGGCACTACACCAAATGGAGTTGCAGCGCCGGCTTCATTTCGGGGCTTTGGGTGCCATCTGGCGGATGCTGTTGCCAATTACACCGGCAACCAACTAACGGCAGGGGGCGCTTCCCTTCACTCTCTCAATTTCCTCCATACCATTTACAGAAGCTTTTGAGGATGTTGAACATCCTTTGGACTTTCAAATCAGCTTCAACCTGTTGCGAGGCCTCCTGAATGTATGTCTAACTATATATATATTTATTAGGGTTAGCTCTCTCAGTGTTGCCCCTCTCTCAGGGTCATCTCACTCTCTTGGTTGGCTCTCAGTCTCTCAGACACTTGAGCTCTTGTATTTTTCAGGATTGTGTTTTCAGGACTCTCCCTGCTTCTGGATTATTAGTCAGGAATGGGTTGGGCCTTGGTCATTGGGTAGTGAGCAGCTGCACTGTGTGTCACTCATTTGGTTTTTTGTATGTTATTACTACTATTATTATAATAACTCTTTTCAGTTTTGTTGTAGTTTACTGATCAAATTATTCTGACCTGAACCCAAGACTCTCTTTTTCCTTTACTCCTTCAATTGTTTCCCCAATCCCTAGGAGGGGGGAGGGGAAGCAAGCGGCAGCATGGTGTTCAGCTGCCACCCAGGGTCAAACTGCAACAGAGGGACAATGCAGCACCAAATACAATCTTACAGGACACAATCTGACCCTAACTGGTACTTTAAACATCGTCAAAGCAAGAATTTTAGCCCTGAATCTTGCCCAGGTTTATCTTTAGACAGCTCTTTGTGGCAAAAGAGCCAATCTAATTCCATTATGGGATAGAACAAAAAAAAACTGTACCAGAATTTAACATGCTGAAAAGGGAATAGCAAAACAATCATTCAAAACATTTGTATCTAACAAATTCCCTCAGCAATCTAACAGCAATGTTGAATAAAGAATAGGAAAACTCTAGAGACTTTTGGAACACAACAAGAAAGAGTCACAGTAATCTGAACATACTAGAGCTAGTAAGTATCTGAAGAAAATTAATTTCTATTGGTACATTCTTGTTTTAGCTTGCTGTGCAACAAAACCATTACAATGCCATCAAGACTTTTGACAGTCAAACATGACACCATATGCTTAAAATATAAACTGCCAAAACAAGTTAATGCTTTAGAAACACTGTCACTATTCTTAACCAAAAACTATCAATTCCTTTTAAAAAAAATTGCAGTACAGTACAATGTACCTTAGCTACTCCTTTACTATTCATAACAGAAAAACTCAAGTGTTTAAAATTAGTTACATACCTCTTGTATACTCTTATTTTTTTCCATGATAGTAAGGGCAACCGCTGCACATTCAAGTGTAGAGAGACAGGTGTTTGTTGGCTGCGTACGAATTACGTATTGACTTGAAATGTTGGTTTTTAACTGCACCTGAAAAATAGCAAACTCTACTAAAATAAACAGGTCAGTATAGCAAACAAGATTTACACTAAGCAAAACACAGCCCCTTCCCTTCTGTCGTCAATTGCCAATGGTCCTTTTTGCTGTTTTGTCTCCCAGTAGCGAATGACCTTATGCTACTGTTAAGTATAATACTGTATGTAATACCTGTGAGTCCCCATCGGAGACAAGAACTGCGTATTTGTTACTGTACAAACACGTACAGAAAATACAATTGTTTGTTAGAGAAAGACTGAGTGAAATTTTAGCAACTAATTTCAGTTGCCATAGTTATCCTATAACAAAAATAAAATTGTTCTTCTATGTTTATTTTATTGCACACTCTAAACCCACAAATGATCCCATAGCATGTATGACTCTGTACAGTCACTGGCACTATTTACCCTGGTTAAATAATATTTGTCAAGTTCTGAATGAAAGACCCTTAGAAACTACATTTATTCACATAATTTACTAGGCCACTGATCAGAACTATTTGCTTACCTAAATCATGTTTGAAAATTATTTTTTGGTTCTTTCTCAAGTCATAACCACTCTATACTTCACAAATGAAAGGTTTTTAAGAAAAATAAACTTAATTCAACCACTACATCGCCTGTTTTATCAGCTCCAAAAACTTTTACTGAGTTTATAAAAAGCAGTTGCAACATCATAGAATTTACACTACTAGCCTTTGTGTGAAAACTCTGATTTTATTCCTTTACTCCTAAAATGTCTATCTCCACATATGTTTAAAACATAATTTGACAAACAAGTTAATGCTTTAACAACATGGTCACTAATCTTAACCAAAAAGTATCAGTTCCTTTTCAAAAAAACTGTAGTACAGTACAATAAACTCTATGGAATTATTATAAAAGAGCAAGTAAAAATTTTTTTAATCTCACCCCAACAATTGTCCTTTTATTTTTCCATCTTCTCCAAAAAATGAGTGACTGTTCCCCATGGTCATCATAATATAGCTCCCATTCTGCCTGCCAGAGGTTTTTCAGCATTCCTCACTTCATTGCCTTTTCCCTCTTCACTTTTCCCATTTTTGCTTTTATTTATAGTGCATGATTCCTTTGTTTCTTTTACATGCAGTCACCTATTCTTAAAAGTTCAAGATGCCTCATCTATAAAAGGGAAACTCCAAGATGCTGAGAAAACTTGAATGAATAAGATCAAATGTGAATGCTTTACCTGACCCCAAATTAATGGGAATTAAAAATAAATAAATAAAATGAAGGTGACAAGAGAAGAGGATAGCCATTCTGGAAAGGACAAATAAGTCAGCTACAAAAGCTCAACAAACTCAAATATAGGAAAAACAGAAAAATATACCTTAATAACAGAAGGTCCTAACTTGCTTAAAGGAAACTTTTTTTTTTCAAAACGCTTGTCTTGTTATTGGGTATGCTTGAAGGACAAAACCATTCACGTATCAGACTGTTTTAAAAGTTCTCAGCATTTAGATGGGAATTATATAGTTTGGAGAGATCACTTTCAACATCAAAGAATACACACTTGGGTTGAGAAATTGAGAAGATGAAGGCATGTTAAGTTATGTAAAGAACAGAAATTTTTGCATTATATAAAAATATAATTGTATTATTTTCAGAACTGCAAAACTGGAGGTGTAATGTTAATTAAATAATTTTAAAATCACATCTTCCAAAATCCATTTTGTCCCCTTGAGTGAAGATCGATGTTTTTGCTGTTTTAAGGCTGCTTACCCTAATAATTACCTGGAATGCATTGTACTTTCAATCATGTTATACAATTACCAACTGTTAATTATGCTGAAAATGCAGCAGTGGTCTCAAAGCACATCTAAGTCTATCTTTCCTGAACATATTTACTATTCTTAGATATTTGAAAGAGAGGGTTATAGGTGATGTTATACAGAGTTATTTCCTGTAAATTCAATGGTCATTTCTACTTAAAACTAATTTTAATTTTCTGCAGCTATTCAGCGTATTTCTGCAAATGAATTGGCACAATGTATTACAAATTACTCAGTGCATGCCTATTGCTTACTACAAAGTCGAATCTGATATTTTATATGTAAAGCCAAGATAGTTGAAGTAGTTGATTATTCCATGTCTGCAAACTCTAGGTCTTCAGTCTCTAGCTCTGTATTTTCACCGTCGAAATAAAAGAATTTATAACTCGCACCTCATTAGCAGATTATGCTTTCTATCACACTATACTGGAAGCCTATAAATACAATCTTTAATTTATAGGCTACTGTATGAAAGAAGTTAATAGTTACTTGGATATTCAACTGCAAATTCAATGCAAACATGCTGAGGAACAGATCCAGGACAGATTCAGGAATGAAGCTAGTGGATACATATTAACCTTTATCAACTACCTTCTTCAATTTGGTATTGAAAAATCAAAAGAGAATAAATTGATTTAGGAGAGAAAATGTAGAATTTGGACTTCAATGTATATAATGAAATGCAAAGGAAATTAATATGAAATTCATATTTGCATTTGTTGTTCCTCAAGGTTTGCTTTGTTTTTATGTTCTCTTCACTGGGATCACGTCTAGGTCTCCAACATGACACAGTAGGCAGGCTAGTTATTTCAAATATACAGAGATCTATGCTGGAGGGAGCTTTTAATCCCTACGTAGAAATTCCTAAATGGGTATTAAAAACCAGGGTAAACTCAGTCCGTTATTTCTCTACAATGCAGCCTGAGCAGCAGACATCCTCACTTTTTCTCAACAGCTGGCAACCACATTCTATATATACCTCTAACAGAGGCTCAGTGAAACCACCTCATAGACTACCTGAAGGCACACTGGCTTCCCCCTCCTTGGACACAGACAACAATGACTTAAGTTTTTTTTTTGTAGGAGCTGGGAAAAGTTCTGTCTTCTGGGGGACCATGCTGAAAAACTTTTAAGACCATCAGTATTCCAGGGAAAGCAAAATTATTCATGACCACAAGACAAATGCTATGGAAGAAACGCTGCCTGCACTGCACTTTACACTGTGGAGACAGAAAGTCTGTAAGCACAGGTCTCAAACAGCTGAGGCGGTACAAAAGGGCAACTTTCCATTTCTAACAGCAACAGCCACAGCAACCAGATTTCTTCTCTTCCAGGAAGAGTGAGAAAGGATGGAAAGAAGTGGTCCCACTCCATTTTTCTGAAAAATTACATATTCACTGGGATGAGATGAAAACATCAGAGACAAGTAGCACAAGGTGGAGATCACAGGAATAATATCTGACCAGGACAACTCCTTGCTATAGTCTGTCTCTTGGGCTTCTTTCAACAAACATGCATTTCACCCTACTCTTTACTCCAGAGTGGCACAGTATCTATATAAGAAACCTTCAGTCATCCGAAATACAGTCAAGAGTGGCCTTCATCTATCACAAATCTGAGACACTCACTGAATGACTTTCTATCAGAAACTAGGTATACTCACTGAATGAATAAATCACACGAGAGGCTCTACCAACCAGAAGCATAAACTGAATGGTAGGACAAAGCAAAACAATATAGAAACCAAAATGAATTAACACAGTTAGCACATATTTCAGGCATGGGAAGAATATTTCCTTGAAAAAAATGCCTAGATATATTAAATGCTTACTGTTCTCAAATATGACTGAGTAGGCAGACAACTTCTCTCATTTTCAGCAACCAGGTCTTAAACTTGCCGTGGCTTTTGTGAAGCTAAGTTAATGGTTTCCAAGGCCACTTCAAGTAAGGTATTGCAATGGTTTCATCAAAGCTTCTCCACTACCTAGACGGACTGAATCTTTGTCTATCACCTGCATATCTTAAATCCAGTTGAACAAGTTTAATTCAATGTTACGGAAATGTTCCTCCATAGTTAATGTAAAATCAGTAAATCAGATTGTCAACCCACCTACATTACACTTCAAAAACTCATTATGACTATACATAAATACCCTATTTAAGTACATTTCCAAACAACAATCATTATATTTTCAACAATTTTACCATAAAATCAGAAAGATACCACGATACAATAATCTACTTGGTTTTTTAGCTAGTTGAAGTAATTTGCAAATTATATGCACATTTTGGAATAATTTCAGTTACTAACAAAATACAACAATGCCAAGTTGAAAAAACCAGCAGCCTATTTAACATCACTCACCAAAATAAACAATAGCATAAGACAGAAGATGGAAACTATCTCAACCAGTTCAAACCAGAGAGGGGAATTCAGATAAACTGAATGCAATTATACACTGGAATGTAGCCAAGACACTGAAATTAGCATACCTGTTCTTTTTAAAAGGGCAAGGGAGTTTGGGGGCTTAGCTTCCAAGCCATCAGAAGCATGAAGCAACACATATAATCAAGTTTCATTTCTATGTGTAACTGAAGACCCAGGGTTTCCAAAAGCCTGAATGTTAGCCATTCTCACGAACTGTTACATTAACTTAATAGACACTGGCTTCTCTGACAGCTCACTGCCCTCTTCGCAAATGCTGGAGCCCTTGAATATTTACAATTATTTCAACTACAGTAGAAACTGTGACCCTTCAGAATTTCTCGGCTGAGTTCTTCTTCCAGAGCCCTCTTTGGAAATGACTCGGGCAAGTAACGACCCAGATGATCCTGTTCAGCTGTTCAGAACTGATGGCGCTGAAATCTCAGAGTGAAGTAACCAAGTACGATCAGTCACCCTGTGTAACACATGCAGTAGTTATTGTTCATATGTACTGTTACTTTAGTAAGTATATTCCAGAAAAAATACCATAAGCTGTTTTTTTAAACGAACTCCAAAGGCACAAAAAAAACCAAAAAGAACACAAGATGCCATCTTGCCCATCATTCTAGAAACTAAGAAAAAATTGCTGTTAAGGTGCTGAAGAGTAAGACCATTCTCTGGGCAACTGCACAAACGACCTCAGACAGAAAAGGGAGACAGGCATGGGAAAGATGTTTCATTCAGTATCCAGTTGGCACAAGCACCTTTTACCTATAAGGCAAATCAAATTATTTTCTATATACAATATAAATCTCATGCAGTATAATAAAATTACCTTTGTGATAGAGAAGATAGCCTGAGTAAATTTAGTCTCAGAATGCTACCGAAATTTAAATCAAGAGTATAAATAAGTTATTTGGTTCAAAATCTTGTCTTTAATTTAAAGTGACATCTTAAGAGCACTTTGTTTCTAAATACTGGAGGGAGTAAGTGCCATGCGAATCTCACAAAGAGGATAGCTTGGAAAAGTACATGGATGTCACAAAAACTTCTGTCCACTCCACACATCTTTTGATTGAAAATTTAGAAATATCCACGATATTCCTGTGCATTTCCCTGCAAATTGCTGAAACTAGCAATAGATTATACTGTGACTTTCACGTAAACTTGAAGAAAAGCAATTGCTTCCATTTCTACAAAATTACAAGATACTTTGGACATTGTCTTCAACAATTTCCAATGAACCCCAAAATTTTTCTCTTTGGGTATCCTGGTAAACCTTCCTCTCAGGTAATTTATGGCATCAGGTTAGACTCCAGTGTCTTATCACAACAACAAGCCTCAGGATACCTCACTGCTGCTGTGATGAGGAACTGTGGTAAATATGTAACATTCTGTCTTTGCAAGAATTGCTTCTGCTGAACAGCGCAATGTGGCTGTGTGTAGGCTCCACCTATTTACACTCCTTTCAGCCGGTGCAGAAGTACCTGGAGTCACAATTCAGATTATATCTTTCACAGGTCAAAACCGGAAGCCTTCTTACACCTTTATAAAAAGCATCTGTATAATACCAGTGCTCAGAATTTCTTCCATCAATTATGCCATTAATGTATGAAAATATATTAAACTTTCAAGACTGCCCTTTCTTTGCTTCTGGAACCAAAGCAATTTAAAAACCAGATTTTATTGCTGTGGGCTATTACACACTAAAGACAAATGTTCCAGAAGAAATCAGAAGAGCTATTCACTGAACAACCTAATGCTCATCATCAGAATATAATCCTACATGATGTCTCTTTTTTCCATGGTTATGTCAAATGACACCTCTTTTAAAAACATCACCTCTGTATTTCATTCTATCTCTTTCCTGTTCGTGTATAAACAAGTGCGAAAGAAAACAAATATCCTGTAATTTGACATATTAAAAAAAAAATTATTGAGAACGCCAGAAGTACATTCTGGTAAAAAAAAAAATTAATGTTTTTTAGTGTTTCACAATATTCTCATCTTTCTTTTAAAGTATCTTCTTAATGAGGATAACTCAGATTGTACAGAGTATTTATCTACTGCATTCCTTGCTTTCATTTTTGACTGACAAGAAAAGAAATTAAATTACAAAAGGAATGTGCCATCCACACTGAGATTCTTAAATCATATTCCTACAAAAAATTCCTGTGGGGAAAAAAAAAGAAAATAAAAAGAAATTAGGAAAAAAAAAAACAAAAAAAACCCTATGCACTTTCTCTACCCCACGCACTTTCTCTACCCCTGCTAAACTTTAAGTATTTAGAATACTCCAGACAAATTTGCTCAATAGTGAGCTGGGCAAGGAAGCAATGAACCTACAAAGGAAATACTGCTTTAAAAAGTAAATCAGTATAAACACAAAGTTCTTACACTCGTAAAAGATAATACTACAATTTCTACATGTAAAAAATTGTGGTAAATGAATGAGGGCAGAAAATAGTGCTGTAAACAAAAACAACTTCCTCTAGCATCATTTATCTGCAGAAGACAAGTTTCTCACATAGCAAGCTTCTCACTTCACAATTTAGTTGGTGTAAAGACTAGAGTATTTGAGACATAAACATGATACTTCCATTAATTAAATAGTTAAAATAACTGGAAGCTAAATACCTATTACCGTTAAAAAATATCAACCAAAATAAACTTCTCACTTTTCTAAATGTATCTGTAATCTAATCTATATGTTTATATTGATTGTCTTTATGTATTACACTGTATGAAGTTAAGGTAAAATTCAGTTTCCAAAGCACATTTTTTCTCACAGGAGAACCTGGTAACAAGGTATGCAGATTGTTTTGAGAAAGTCCAACAACTACCTAATAATTCCTTAGGCTATACATTTCTCTCTTCAAGGAACTATAAAAGCAAAGGTCTATGTAAAACATGGAATAGTTTGCAGTGGTCTCCTTAGCACTTCACTTGTTTTATAAAAACCATTTACAACAGGCTCAGAGACACTAAGAGAATTCAACAGTTTAGCACTTGTCATAAATGCAAAGTCCAGTAAAATTGTCTCCTCTTTATATTGTCAAATAAGGTAGTAGAAACACCAGCAAACTATACTAGTTTAGAAGTATCACCAAAGTAAACAATATTTTTTAAAGTTATTTCAAGAAGTTGCTTATTTAGCATGAATCAAGTGTCCACACCAAAAGAAGTTTGGAAAATAAACCTATGCCTTCCTGACAGCCTCTTTTTTCAAAGAAGAAAACAGAATGTTCTGGCCTATATTTAACAAATAAGATGTAAATAGTTAAGTATATATATAAAAAAAGTCTTCAGTATTGCTCTGCAAAAAGTAAATAACTTACTAGATAAGTAACATGACATTTTAAATTAATGAAAGTCTTCATCAGTAGAAGTTACCTAAAACAGCACTTTTTAAAGTGTCAAGACCAGGATGCTGACAGTGATCAGCTTCCAGTCCTGGAAGGAGGCAGAAAGAAGTTTGTATGCACGTATCCTGCTTCTATGCAAGACAAGACATTGAACTTGATGTGAGGAAGTAATCTGAGTTCACTACATCACAGTGCAACTTTAGCCACGCCACCTTCCTTCTCTGAGCTCCAAGGTCTCTATCTGTAGGATGATATTTACCCAACACTGTAAGCACTTTGAAGGCTGAGGGAAGGGATGATGGAGAAGCAGGAGACAAATCAGAACCAGTAGTGCTGTACTGAAGGTAAAAAGAAGAGTCTCTCCCTTCCATCATTTTAGTGCAATATATTTCTAAAAAAGCTATGGGAGTGGAAAAGAGAAAAAAGGAAACAAGAATAATGTGAACCTTTCTTATACAGAGGGATAAAAGAAAATCCAGGTTCCTTTCACTAATTCCTGTGTGTTTATTGTATGAATATTTACAAGCACAAGAGGTACCACCAAAAAAACCCTCACAAGACCTTCCCATCCTTAAATAAAGTAAAATAGTATGGTCTTCAATTAAAATAGATAACTGAAATAAAGTTAAAGAGCAGACAAGCTGTAGTTCTAATCTGAAAGTAACGGTTTGAATTCCCATAAAAGAAGGCAGCCTGAGGCTGAGTCAAACAGCTTACATAAAATTAAGAGCTAAAAGACTCTGAAATTGTAAGGAAAGGAAAGTCCTCACAGCTAGGACAAAACAAAAGAGAGGACTGACCTGGTAATAATTGGGCTATCTATTTTGCGCAAATAATTACACCATCTGGTTTTGGTCTCACATTCTGTAACTGCAGGTTTTTACCTATAACTGAGGAATGGCATAATTTAGTACTGCCATTATGTAAAATAATTATATTTAAGCATGAGTCGTACAGGGCATGCCTGGCACTTCATAAAATGGCTATGCATTTTTAGTTAATTTCCAAGCATTGCAATTTTTTGTATTTGGAGAAAGAAAGATCAAAAATAATATTTCTGGTGATATCTCTCTTGCTCAGCTTACTTTTCAAAAATGAATGTCAAGCAACAGATCAATATTTTATGCAGCACTATTCTTTTAATAATTAATACAACAGGAAAGTGCTGCAAGTAAATTCAGTCAGTGAGCAGAGCACAGCTCTAGACAATGGGGTCATGAAATGAAGAAAGAAAATTTAATTCCGTATATTGTCACACCATGTAACTACTGCAAATACAAAAAAAATTAGGAAGGAAAATTAAATACCTCTGTGTTAAAAAGTAGCATCAATGCAATTACATTGTTCTTTGGAATCTACTAATTACTCTTTCTTTCTCTGGTTTCTTTTTTTTCTTTATTCTATGTGAATAGTAGTAAGCACTTCCTTGGAAAGGGAAAAAGCAGTGGAAGAAACTCCTGAGACTTTCCTAAGGACAGAAGGGAACATGTAAAGAAAGACTAAAAGAGCGAAAAAGCCTTCAATTAATCTATTTATTTGAAAACAAGCCCAATCAAAATGAAAAATATTTCTAGTTTCCTTTCTACAAAGTGTTCATATCCCATCAGAACTTCAGCCTGGGCACAATGGTACAAAACCCACAAGTGCTTCTGAATTGTTCTAGCAGCAGCATAGTCAGATATTCAGCAAAGAGTTTGACAATAACTATTAAAGAAATGGCAAATAAATTAAAAGCAAAGTTTCTGCCCAAAAATAAAAGTAGCATATGCTTCTGACATCTGGCAAATTACACAAGACCTTTCCGTCACAAAGAACATGTCACTGTATTGAGAGGTAATAAATACATACTAATGACCTGAAAAATGTCAAAGTGGAACAATGTCATTCAAATTAACCTAAAAGTCAGAAGGACAGAATCCTGTTGAGTGCTCAGCATCACATCTCAACTGCGCATGAAGTCTTGACCCAAGGTAATTCCCAATTCTTTCCCTCTGATCTCTTTCCCTCTTCTGTCTTCTGAAACAGAAATTTCTGCCTAGCACAAAGCACTTCTTTCTTTAAGGTCTAAAATATTTTCTCGACCGTTTCAGTTATAATGAGATAGCAGCTAAAACCTGAACACATCAAACGTTTCGGAATATGTCATAGGTTTTACTATTATCTTTGTGTTTCAAGTCATTATATAGCACAAGATATGAGCTACTTACTTAATGAAAAGAAGTTTTAGTACTACCTCAAAAATTACACAATTTAAAAGCACCAACACAACTCAGAAATAAAATTTACTATCAAGGCTCACAAATATTTCTACAGCCTACGGATAACTGGACTCTCTTATGGGATTATTAGTAAAATCACCAGTGTCATACACATATAGATAAAAAATAGAACACATCAATGAAAATAAGGTATTTTTCTTCCATTAGTACAAGGACGCATGGTTGAATGCATACCATTTTCTGGGACCTACATTACAATCTCCCCCACTGCAACCATTGTTGGCTGGCCTCTGTTGCCTTGGGTTTTGATTTGCTCCCTGCCCACATGCCTCCCTTATTCTTCACCATACCTCTTTCACTTGCAGAATTAAACTGGGTGTTGTCCATTCCCCTTGGTTCTATGGCAGAATTTGATATTTAATATCTCTCTCATGGAAACTGGAGACTGTGACAAATGAAAACAGATAAGAAAACAGAATGACAAAAGGGAGGATAAAAGTGGACTGTAATAAAATATACTTACTACCTGGCATTATTCTTTGGTCCTCATATATTCACTTGCCTAAGTCCCATAATTGTGTAGGATGAAAGAGCATCTTTTTCTCTGTAACTCCTCAGCTCACTGAATAGGACATTTTATAAAAATGATTCAGAGAGAAAACATCAGAAAAGGAATAAACTAAGATACAGCCAGATGACAACAGTGATTCTTGATATCTTGTTTGCTCTTTTGTTCTGGATGTTTTCTGCATGCAGATTAACAATTGTTCTTATATGTATATTTCTACATCAAATGTGATCCTCTGTCAAAGTGCTCAGATAATTGGCTATACATCTTAAACTGTATTACACTCATGTCTGTGAGCACTAACTGCATTAGAAGGAAGCTTTTAACCTCCTATAGAAGAAATTTCTCTAAATGGCAGATTGCATTTTAGAATAGCTGCTTTCCCCAGCAAAGAAATTCTTCTGATTTTTGAACACACTTTCAGTAACAGACTGCTACTCCTTCTTTAATCTTCTAGGTTTGAAAATGTCAAATCCTGAAATAAAGTTTTATTATCTAAACATACCAGAGGACTAGACCACAAATCCTACTTTCTGTTAAAAAGCATATCAGTGTAACTATTCACACACTTTCAAATACTGTAGTTCATCTATAAACTAATTAATGGCTTTAGCCATCATTACAGGAAAAATAACAAAATTAAGTTCAGCTTCTGCTCCACTATACATGCTGCCAATTTTGTACTGATAATAAGGGCACCACTGCAAATTGAATTGCTGGCAGAAGACCCTTCTGCCAACTACAATGCAAAGTCCTACTTTTAATTAACCAGTTTATGACATCAAAGATCATAGCTTCTCATTATCAATAACACCTTTTGTATATCTTTTCTTTCTGTTTAAGTAAACGAAGTATTTTAAGAGTTTTTTGGAGTACTATGGCACTTTAAATGACCAATAAGTGTTCTTAACAACCTGATTATACTAATTGCAAACTGAAGCATGATTAGCAGACTGCGCTCATCTTATGCATGGAGTGAGAATGCTACACAAAGGCCAGACAGAAGGGAGTAAATAAACTCAGCAGAAATGATCCTTTTATAAGTGCAGGGCCGAGTAAGAATATTTGTGTGATACCTTGAAACTTTGCAGCTCATTGACACAAACATTCATAAACAAATTACCCTGAAGGTCTTGGCTCAAAACCATTACGTTTACCTGCAAATATGCAACCTATTTTAATAGTTTTATGATGATGCATTTACAAAGCACATTTTACCACAGGCTTTGTAAGATCTCATGTAAATATGAGTAACTGGCTGTAAAAAAAAAAAAAAAAAGTCTAAAAAAAGAAAGCATATAGTAGCATTTACCTCACGTACTAGTAGGTCACTTTTCTTACAGTTCATTTAACAGTTCCTTTCAAACCCATAAAGCTGGGTAACAAAGAACACTTAATTCAACTGAGAAAATGGAGGAAACTGAATTTAAGAGAATGTTTAATTACTCTGTGAAGAGCTTGGCTAGGATGCCTGAGCTAACAGCCCACCGCCACCTAGTACATGTGTCTCCTCAGTCCTTCCACCCACCCAAGTTGCCTGGAACAGTCCAATGAAGTCAAGAAAGCACCTTCCCACTTCACCCATGGGACAGAGGCACAACCATGCACTGATACCTGTGCCTTTCTGAGCTTGCCTGGGAGTCCTCACAAGTTGAGGTTCCAGCACAAAGATGAACACCTGGAACTCATTCATTGTGCTTTAATCGACAGGATTTTGATAGCGGGTTACAGCAGGGCAGACCTTGATGGGAGGAGGTGCCAGACACTGCCAATTCCAGACAGTTTCACAATGTCCTGGTTTTGTCTGGGATAGGGTTAACTTTCTTCAATAGTAGCTAGTATAAGCCTACATTTTGGATTTGGGCTGAGAAGAAGGCTGATAACGTACTGATGTTAATAGCTGCTGCCAGAACAGTCAAGAACTTCTCAGCTTCTCTGCTGTGACAGTGTCTGCAGGTGCAGGAGAAGCTGGGAGAGATCACAGCCCCAATTCCTAGCCTAGGATTCAACCTTAGGTTTAGGATTGAGACTCAAATTGGCCAATGTCTATTCTGTATCATGTATGTCATGCCCAGTATATGCATGAGGGTCCATCTGGAAGCTCTCTCTCTCGCTCTCTCGCTCTCTCGCTCTCTCTCTGGGTTGCCCCTCTCTCAGGGTTGCCTCTCTCAGTCAGCTGTCTGTGTCTCGGACACTCAGGCTCTTATCTCTTT
>NW_010129279.1:454-690 GCF_000699245.1 Pterocles gutturalis | reverse complement strand
TCCTCCCCACCCCCCCCCAGCCCCATCCCAGGCCTGCCAGTCCCATCCTGGTCCCATGCCAGTGCTGCCCATCCCCTCCCAGTCCCATCCCAGTGCTGCCAGTCCCATCCCAGTGCCTCCCATCCCCTCCCAGTCCCATCCCAGTGCTGCCAGTCCCATCCCAGTGCCTCCCATCCCCTCCCAGTCCAATCCCAGTGCTGCCAGTTCCATTCTGGTCCCATCCTAGTGCCGCCTAC
>NW_010129279.1:0-299 GCF_000699245.1 Pterocles gutturalis | reverse complement strand
CCCCGAGCCCCACCCCGGTCCTGCCAGTCCCACCCTCGTCCCATCCCAGCACTGCCCATCCCCTCCCAGTCCCATCCCAGTGCTGCCAGTTCCATCTTGGTCCCATCCCAGTGCCGCCCATCCCCTCCCAGTCCCACCCCAGTGCTGCTGGCCGGGTCCGTCCCCACCTGAAGGACATGGTGAACCACACCGCCATCATCATCAGCGTCACGCGGCGGAACTCGGGCGCGAAGCACTGCTGGAAGTTGCTCCAGACCTACGAGGGGTTGGGGGGGGGGGACACGAGAGGTGACAAGGGG
>NW_010129278.1:0-237 GCF_000699245.1 Pterocles gutturalis | reverse complement strand
GTGTGTTGTGCCTGAGGATATGACATTTGAGGAATACCAAAACAAGGAACTTCAAAAAGGAGCGGCGTTGGCCAGGGGAATGTCGTTGTATGAGCTCAGCCTTTTTGGAGCAATGGAAAAGATCACGCGCTGACCCCAGAGGGAAGGTGGGAGGACGCTGTGTGGGGGGGCTGAGCCCAGACACGTGCCACCAGCATCCCTCCATGGGGCCCGGGCGGAGCTGGGGGGATTCAGGCA
>NW_010129277.1:0-909 GCF_000699245.1 Pterocles gutturalis | reverse complement strand
GGTGGCATTGGGGGAGGGAGCTGGGGTGGGTAGATCCCCACCACCTCCCCATGGGATACTGGCAAAGGCAAACCCTCCTGGCCACCTCAGGGTGGTTTGAGGCCACAGCCTTGGAGTGGGTTTGTCTCAGCCCCGGACAAATCAGGCCCCGTCCACATCCCACTCAAAATGGCGCCAGGAGGGACGGCCTTGGCTTGATTGCTGAGTGGCTGAGTGCCAAGAAGGTACTGTGCCAGGGTGGAGGGGATGTGACGCAGGGCATGGCCAGGTGCCATTGATGCCATCTCTGTCCTCGCTGGCAGGGTGCCCGCTATGTCTGGGACAAGAAGGGTCTGGACGCGGTGGAGGATGACTCTATGAGCCACCTGATGGGTGAGAGCATCACTGCCAGCAGCACTGGCAACGCCTCGTCCTCCCTGCTCTGGGGGTGCTGGCAGGGACACAAAGCAGCCCTGGCATGGCTCCCCCTGGTCCCCCACTCCTCCAGGGCTCTTTGAGCCCAAGGATGTGGCCCTCTTCCACAGGGTGCAGGCGCAGCACTATATCGCCGACGCCATGGCCGGCACCACCTGCCTCAAGCCCTACGCCACCCGGCCCGGCTGTGGGGCAGCCCGCAGGGCCTCCCATGGCACCCAGGGCTCCCCACAGCCCCTGCTCGCCCTCCCGGCCCTCTACGTGGCTGCCTAGGTGGTGGGGTGCTGATTGCCTCTGGATGAGACCACTTCAACATAGCCTGCCCAGCTTCCCCTGAGCCGCTCCATCAAGGGTCTTGGCGGCCACGTCCCCGCTGTGGCCAGGATCAGGGGTGCAATAAATCACCAGTTGTTCATCTCCATCTGCTGTGCGAGGGTTTGCAGTGACAGTCGCCTCCTAAAGCTCTGACCTGTGCCTCAGTGTCCCCAGGTGGTT
>NW_010129276.1:2111-2477 GCF_000699245.1 Pterocles gutturalis | reverse complement strand
CGCCTTTTAGATGAGATCAAGGTCTGCCCCCAGCCCCCCGGCCCTCCCAGAGGGCCCGCAACCGCCCCGGGACCCCCTCAAACGCCTCCCGGGGCTCTCGAGAGCCGTGTTTTCCTCGGGGAAGCCTGGCCAGCCTCAGCGCCGGAGGGGGGGGGAAGGCAGGTTTTTTTTTGCGCTGGCAGGATCTGCAGTGCAAAGCGATTCCTCCGATTGCTACCCCCCTCTAGACCCCCAGCCCTTTATCCCCGGTCCCCCCTCCCCCTTGTAGAAGGGCAGCAGCGGAGCCAGACCCTGGGATTTACTCACCTCCTGAGTGTCGGCGTAGTAGCTGTTCCAGTCGCTGGTTTTATGCCCTTCCCTTTTTAC
>NW_010129276.1:0-1929 GCF_000699245.1 Pterocles gutturalis | reverse complement strand
AGACAGTTGAGAAAGTGAGGAAGTGCCGGCTGGGATGTGAGTGGAGTTGAGCTGATGTGGATCTTACGTCGCAGAAGTACCCACCTCCTCCTCCTCCTCTCCCCATTTGTCCGCCGCACAAAGGCGTTCGCACCTACAAAGCCGGAGATGCACCTGCAAACAAGGCAGTTCCCCTCGCCTGTAACTCCCCCCGGGGCGGCACTTTATTTGCAAAGCGGCTTAATTGGTTTAAGCTCGTGGGGAAAGAAGGAGAGACAGAGGTGGGAGAAGGGGGAGAGAGTAGGAAAGGTGGTGGGGGGGAGGAACCCGCCCTTTCAGATGACAGGACAAATGCTAGGAGGGATCGGTAGAAACGAAATGAGGTAGATAAGGGAAGGGCAGCCCCCTCTGTTTGAAGAGAATGCAAAAGGCCATCCAGCCTTAAACCCCTGAGATTAGGGGCAATATTTACTGAAGTCCAGTAGATGCTCCTTTAACTTGATGTCCGGGACGTGCTCCAAAGTCCCGAGTCCTGCAGTCCACACGCTCCCCCCGCTCCCGCCCCTCACTTCAAAGTCCGGTTACCGACAGGTACCTTCGCGGCGCCCCCCGCTCCCGGCGCCCTCGGGGCGGGATACCGAGACCCTGAGCTCCGGGCTGCGGGCAGGACGCTCCTCGCTCCCTAAAGACCTCCGACCCCCGCCCCCCTTGGATTAAACCTGGCCCTTCAAACGGGACTGCCGTCCTCTGTAGATGGTGATGATGGTATTTCTTCTCTGGTGCCTTACGTTTAGAAACCGTGTGAGTCACTGCCCTGAGACGTTACGCTACAGGCACCTGATAAATGCGGAGAGAAGCTTGAAAGCGGATCCACCGATGTTAACCTCCACTTAGCAAACCTCAGGTGAGTCACTGGAACCATTTTATGTCTTTACTGTCGAAAACCTCCAGCCCAGAAGGCTCTTTTGGAAGCTTTCTCTAGTGTCAGGCGCGCAGGAGCAGCAATAATAAGTAGCGGGTATCTCATCAACTTCTTGCTCATTAACCTGATTTCTCGCAAATCTACACAGACTGGTAAAAGGTAAAAAGGTGCAACACCGATAAAACAAATTGACCCTGGACAGCGCTCTTTATTACTATGGAGGGAATCTCAGTCTTTGCAGACGGACTGAACATTTTCTGTTTCTGAGCCTTTCCTGTCCGGGTCTTCGAGTTTATGTCAAGATTACAGACTTTTCTTGGGTGTCTCTGTCCTGTCCTTCATGACTTTGTTCCTATCCAGCTACTAGAACTTCTATTCCCTGACAGTAAAAAAAAAAAAAAAAAAAAAAAAAGACAAAACCAAAAAGCCGCCACCAGCCAACCAACCAACCAACCAACTAAAAACCCGCAGACCCAAATAACTTTCCGGGCAACGGGAATTTGAAGGGGAAATAAACTTTCTTGGGATTTTGAAAAAGGCTTGAGTATTATACCTCACAAACTCAAATACACATCTGGGTCTGAATTTCTGCCTGGCATGTTTATCATCCAGCAGGATGACAGTTGCTTCCACAGTGATTTGTCCTAGAGTGATCTGTGAAAATGTCACCCTCACAAACACCATTTGTTTTACAGAGACCCAGGATTCAAATAACGAGATATAGCATATCTCCTCCTCGACAAATATGTTTTAACTTGTTCTCTAAATGCGTTTTCTGCTATCCTTTTCTTTATTCGTTCCCTCCTTGTCCTTCTTTCTTTAAATCTGGCAACAGAATTAAGACAAATTCTCGAAACAAACAAAACTCTGGAATCAGCAGACGAGAACAAGGGATGAAAACGTATCTCGAAGGAAATAAAATAGATAAAAATACTGGATTAAACCCATACTATCTCTGATGGTCAAACTACACTATGGAAATTGGAACAAAACCCAGTGGAAAATCTGAGAGTTATTAAAATTGCGGT
>NW_010129275.1:34281-53864 GCF_000699245.1 Pterocles gutturalis | reverse complement strand
GGGAGTGAGCACGGCTGAGAGCTAAGGGGTGTTTGGGTAGGAGGAAAGCGATTTTCTGGAAGCTAAAATGATCTGATGCAGTTTTTAAGTTCTGGCGTTCTGGGAATGCGTTTGTCTGAAAAAACACGGTGGGGAAAAAAACCTCCGAATTGAGTGTTGCGCCTAAATATAGCGTCTAAAATCCAGGTTGAAAAGTTACTCCTCCCACCAGGGTTACTGTGTCATTAGACTTTACAGACTATTTACTTTGTAAGCGGGGAATTATGAAGGCTTTGAAAGTCCTTTAGATGTTTCAGCCGTGGATTTTGGAATGATAACTCCAAGCCTTGGTCCTTGATGGTAGAAATTGCAAACTGATTGCTCTGGGTGGCTTGCGCTGGAAGCACACTTCAAAGCTGAGCCCTGCGTGATTCATAAACCGGGTGTCACACGCGCTTTAGAGAGCAGTTGTCCTTTGTAAAGTGCCCCAGTCCCCAAAGGCAGGAGGCTCTGAGCCATCCGCAGAGCAGGTCCCTCCTGAGCGGGTTTTGGAGAAGCCTAGCGCAGCAGTCCCTTGTCCCTTTTTGGGGACAGAACCAGCACCTAAGTGCCAACTAGCACTGGTGAAGTTGTCTTCTTCAGCAGGGGCGTAGCCCTGGAGATCATGTACCTGAAATCAAAGCAGGGAGGGCAGGGTTATTTATTATCTGGAGTTTATTTTGTCGTGTGCAGTGAAAGCATCGGTGCTGGTTTAACTAATGAGACAAGACGTTCTGGCATATAGATGGGAAAATGTCAGGAGTCGCTTCATTTTTAGGCAGAATGATGGTGCTCCCCTGTCCTTATTTTGCTTGCTAATCCCTAGCTCTGGAAATGGGAATTTGCCTTAAAGAGACAGCTCACTCTTCATGATTTTTGTATGTGGGCTTTACAGTCCTCATAGTCCCTACGAGTGTTTTTTGAAGCAGCTGATACTTTCAGGAGTATGGACTGTGAACCCCTTGTACGGAACATACTACAGCATGTGCTGGTTTAGTTGGGAATTTGTGTGATTTTTATAAACTTCCTAGGCTGCAATGCCTCACCATAGTTATCCAGTCAGAAAAATACATTTGGATTTTTGGTTTTCTAGTTAAAAAAAAAGATAGTTTTCCTGTAATGTGCTAATCAGAGTGAACCAGTGTGTCAGTTATGCATCCTGGAGGAACAGAGCACCCTAATGCAGCGTAACAACAGCACTTGGGGCTCTGTTGCTGACAAAGTTCTGACAGATGCACCAAGCACCGATGAGGAGAGGATGCTCAGGAGTTCAGCCAAAAGTGGAAGATTGTGTGGAAGGGAGGCATTCGTATCTCTTGGGCTAAACATGTTTACTACTGAATCTTTAGAATTTTTCTGGAAGATGTAATAGGAAAAATGCAAATGGCTTTAGGAGTGGTTGCTTATGGTTCATTTATTCTGTTCATTCAGAGCTGTGGAGTTATTTGATCTAGAGGAAAAAAGTAGAATTGGTTTGAAACTTTTTTGATAAACTACAAATTTCAGGAAAATTTGGCAGTAAGGTATGTGATGGTTCCTGGTTTTTATCCACTCAGACTAAGTCTGTATTAAATTATTTTGCTGGTTTAAGACACACACCAAGTACTCAAAAATAGCTCAGGGTTAAAGATTAAAATTAGCAAATGAGTAGTTCATAATTAAAGTCTCATGGTTTTGGAAGCAGCATTATATTTCAGAAATACTGATGTTGAATCCAAGTTCTGCTCATTAGTGGTATCAAAAAAATTGGTAGGATGTCTTTACACTTTGGAGCTGGGGCTTGTCTGTGCACAGAAGTTGCATTGTTTTGCTTTAAATTACGCAACCTCCCGAGATTCATATGTAATGATATAAAGGTTTTGATGCCAACATAGCTCATTCCTTCATGACTGGGGGAATAAGCTGTGTGCCTACACCAGAACAACTGAATCCAGGCTTGTACTGGAACAGTTTTGGATTCTCGTGGAATAATATGGCTTTAACCAAAATAGTAAAACCTATAAAAACCAAAATAGCATGGACCAGTCTTTGCTGATGTCATTAAAATAGTACACCTCTGCATCCCTTTAGCTCCAAATCTCTATTAAGTAAGCCAGGCAGGTACAAAAACTGTTATTTATTTGTTATGACCTGGATGACAGCCTCCTTTCACACAAATCGTTGTTTACCCAAGGCCACTCTCCACTCGATGTACCCCACAGCGTCCCACTGCAATAGCGACTCTGCGCCCATCAGCACAGCCTGGCTGCCGCTCTGCTCTGTCTGTCCCGTTCTGCTGCCCGGGTTGAGGCTGTTTCTCTTTTTTTCCTTATTTCTCTGCTACTTTTGGCTCATGCGGGACTGTGTAGCACAGAGCAACTTCTTGCCCTGTAGCCTGTGTGCTGGACAAACCGTGCCCCTGGGCAGAAGCCCTGCAAAAGCCTCTCTATTAATGGTCCAGTCCCACTTGAGCCCCAGTTTTAGGTGAGGGTGAGGCGATGGCGAGGCCTCGCCAAGCGCTCTGTACACAGCTGGGCTGGCTGGCTGCACAGCTGCTCAGCCTCAGAAGCACCAGCTTCGGTCAAACCGCAGAGGTGTGTACAATTAATGAGAGACTTTGACCTATTTCATATTCCATTATTGGCTTTGGCCTTGTCTACATGGGGAGATTACACCAATTGAGTTTAAGTCTGGTTTTAAAGTGATTTGATTAACCTGACGTGACCTCACCTAAGCACATTCTTATTTTGGTTCGAATGAACTTATTTGGGTTCAACCAAAACCTGCACTTAGTCAATGTACACAGAACTGAAATGAGCCATGCCTCAGCTGAAAGGAGAACTGATGTCTCTAAATAATGACACAACTTTCTCATGAAAGCAGAACCTCCTGCTGGAATCTGGAACAGAGTGTCATTACTAACAAATCTGGAGGAGACTGAAAGCTATTCATAGCAAAGTTAAAAAAAAATAAAGAAAACAAGCAAAACTTAAACATCTTTGTGAGGAAAATGAAGAAGTGACAATAATCCCAGTCCTGGAATACTGAAAGCAGTGGCACAAGGTTTTGCATGGCAGCAAGGCTGTCCCGTGGCTCTTCAGCTGCAGGAGCGGGGAGGCATTTGTGTCCTGTGCACAGAGTCCCTGTAAAGTCAAAAAAATAAAAAAGTGATTCAGGGAACTGTAGTCCCGCTGGTTTGAATGCAATAGTACACAGTGTCTCATGACATATTCTGTAGGAAAGAATAATTAGCCATGGAAATAATGAGGAAGTAGGCTAAATTACAGTGAGATTTTATCAAAGATGGGTTGTGCTAGACTAATCCAACATCTTTTTGGTATAAGTTTATTTAGGTGGGGTAAGGCAGGAATGTAATTTGTCTAAAGCCAAGTATTTGATGCCATGACCCACAGGACATTGTTGCTTGAAATGCAGATGGTGGTTCAACATCAGAATTGAAAGGTAGAAAAGGAGCTGGCTAAGGAAAAGATAGAAGAGTTGCATGCAAAGAAAGTTGTCTGAATTGAGAGAGGTGTTCAAAGAAAGTTATCAGGATGGAGAGAGATGAGTGCTCTTGCTCCCTTGGGACCAGGCTTGCGCCTGCTCTGACCTGTGGGTAGGGTCTGGGTGTGTGCCCAGGAGCTGTGCGGCGTGACACAAAGTTGGGAGGTATTGTCAATACGGAGGAGGATCAGATTATCATATAAAAGGAATTTAGATGACTTTGTTGATCGGAGCGATAGAAATAAAATGACACTTAATAGTGCTGAGTGCAAAGTCATGCAAAGTCTTGAGCATAGAGACAGTAACAAGAATTTCCAGTGTGAAGCAGGAGCTCGTCAGCTGGCAGTGAGAGATGTGGATGCACTGGCTGGTCAGGAGATACCTGCGAGCAAGTGCTGAGATACACCTATGAGGAGACCAATGACATCCTTGGATATCAAAGGAAAATAACATGAGAAATCCAAGGAAATGTGATTTTATCGTTGTACAAAGCATCACACAGAGCGTCAGTACAAGAGCTTTCCGTTGCTCATGGAGTAGACCATTGGGATTGTGCATACCTCTGGACACCCCAGTCAAGAAAATGTTGAGAACAGTAGGAGGGCTAGAGATATGGTTACAGGAATGGACCATCTCTTGTATGAAGTGAGATTAAAGAGTTTTATTTGTTTAGCTCTGTCTAGTTAACCAAATGAAGGGACAGGTTACGATAAGTCTTTTTACTCACAGTTGGGACTAAATAGCAAGAAGGCGGAAAAACTAAGTCAAAAGATAGCATCCACACAAGATCAAATTGTCTGTGTTGGTCATGAATAAATCTGGATGAATAAATCTGGATGGGAAATTAGAAGACAGCTTCTAGCTACCTAAGGATTGAAGTTGTGTAATAGTCTTTCAATTAGGGTAGTTTTGAGATAGATCTTGATAATCTTATGGAAGAGATTATGCAATTAAGTTAGAGAGTTCCTGGAGATAGGAAATTAACTTTGCAGAGTTAGTCCTTTGGTCTCCAGTATAGTCATATTTTTAATGTAAGGTTGAAAGGAGAATGGACCTGGTTTTGTTTGCACTATTAACCCCATGTGTCAAGGCTCCTGTGGTTTTCCTGGGAGCCAAGGCAAGAATTAATTTTCGCTGTTGCTGCAGATGTGAATCTCTTTTTTTCCCCCATATTTGCCTTCCTCTCAAGCACCAGACTTTGAAACTGTGCAGTGCAGAGATTCTTTGTAGCATTAGACTGGCACAATTGCCTGCAGTTTGTTCTGGCATGCTCCCTGGTTTAACCTGTTCGTCAGATTTTGGGCCAGAGAGGCATTTGTCCTGCAGGTTGTGTTGCCGGTAACAGCATTGTACTTCATGGAATATTTTTCTGGGATCTGTTGCTAGTGTTGTTTAATGAACTTTGTGTGGATACAAGGACATGCAATACTGGCAGAGATCTTCACCTGCCCTTTTCTGTGTCACAGCACAGTTTAATCTTTTGTGCTTCTGATGTGTATCGTAAATTTGTTGTAGGATGTGAGGCATGTTCTGGGGCTCCTGGTGCATCTGGGCATGTTGAAGAGATGTTGTGAAGCAGCCATTAATAGTGTTGTTTTCCAAGACTGGAGTACTGGGGTTGATGTCCCCACTGTTCCCCTTCTACTTGATATTCCTAAAATAAGTTGCAAAGCTGGATTTAAAATCAGCTCTGCTCTGATGCTGATCAGACCAAAATTCTGTATATTGTGGAGGATAAACTCCAGAAGAAATAAGAGATCGCTGACCATTAGTGATGGATTAGTAGTTTTAAATCCACAGTTTTGTTATAGGAAATTTGAATATATAATGTGCATCTTATTACAAGAAAGAGAGAAGGAAAGAAAAAGGACAGAAAGCAAGCAGGCAAGCAAGAAGGAAAACAGCTTGACTTAGCCAGAAGCAGAGATCATATACCTGATAAGCTGCCTGTAAAGAGAAATTGAAATATGGAAAAATGACAGTGCAGATGAGGATCATATTGAGATGGCAGAAGAGGAAGTGTGTTAACCAAACTCCATGGAGCTGTTGAAATGCATTGAATCATCTCACTGTGACTTGTATTCTTAGGCAAACACAATTGTATAATTGATTAATTTGTCGACATTTCTTTAGTGCATAGCGCTATGGTAACCAAGAGGCTCGCTAAACATTGTCCCAGAGAGCGCTGTAAAATACATCTTTCCTTAGGAGGGAGGGAGGGAGGCAGAGCAAGACCTTGGAGCTCTGACTTTGAAGGACTGATACAAACACACACCCACCCACGCACACACACAAACACACTTAAGCAGTTGGAAATGGCCCCCAGCTGGTGGTGGAGGAAGGTGAGCACGAGATGGTTTGCCAGTGATGTATGTGTTCTGGGTTTGACTGAAGAGGTGACACTGGCTATCAACTGCCTTGAATGCTGGTGTCACCTGCCCTTTTCAGAGCAGATGGACCGGGGACAATTATGCCACTCTGTTGATGGGTCCCTGACACCTGGGGGTCCCAGGCAAGCAGGGAGAGCAAAAGGCTTGGTCTTCCAGGAGGGTAGATTTAGATTAGATATTAGGAATATTAGATATTATTATTGATTCTATGATTCTATAGAAACATGTAGATGTGGTGCTTAGGGACATGGTTTAGTGAGTTAGGTGGTGTGGGTTGACGGTTGGACTTGATGATCCTTGAGGTCTTTTCCAACCTTAATGATTCTATGATTCTATAGGAAGAAATTATTTACTGTGCGGGTGGTGAGGCAGTGGCCCAGGTTGCCCAGAGAAGCTGTGGATGTCCCATCCCTGGAGTGGTTCAGGGCCAGGCTGGATCAGGCTTTGAGCAACCTGGGCTAGTGGGAGGTGTTGGCAGGGGGGGTTGGAACTAGATGATCTTTAAGGTCCCTTCCAACCCAAACCATTCTGTGATTCTATGATTCCCTGCACCACTGCTCACGTGGCGTGTAGGACTGTGCCACCCTGCACATCACCCTCCATCAGCTTCTGGGACCTCAGTCCTCCAGGGCTGCTTCTCAGGGATTTGCTGCATAACACAGGAGTGTGTGGAGTTTCGCACTGAGCGCTGAGTACCCCCGCCTTGGCTAGTAGCTGTGTTATAGGTGCAGTTGCCACCTGGGCTGCTCCCCGCGCCCTGGCTCTGGGCAGGGCTTAGGCAAGTCCCTCTGTCCCCACTGGCAGTGTCATGGCTCAGCAGACACACTGGACCTCTGTCTCCCCGCGATTTGTGTTCCCCCTCACCTATAGGTGATCTGTTAGTCAACGTGAGGTGCTTGGTTGAGTGACAGATACAGAGAGATTGTTTAATTGATTGACTAATAGATAAACACAAAGATATTTGTAGGTGTGTTTATTCTTGTTTACAAACTGCCCAAGCTCAGGCAAGATTTTCAAGTATGTAGCAATGGCAGGAATCATATCCATAAAAACACTAATCTCCTCTCTTGCTTCATCTGTTCAGCCCACAAACACACACATACACACATGCTTAAAATAAATTAATAAGGATTGTTTATTCTCTTCTGGCCTCAGCCTAGTTTAATCTTGTTTTAACTCACAGCACAGCGTGGCACATTGCTTCAGGACAATAAAGTTTTGACCATAAGCAACATACTAAGTAAATATTTTTTTTGAGAAATAGATGAGCAATAGATGAGCTGATAATAGTTCCCATTGCCATTAATTATTTTGCATAGACATGACAGCATTGTAGGAAGATTTTCAAGCCAGTGCAGAAGCTTTAGTTGAAGGGGATGAGATGAACCTCTGACCATGATGAAGGCGAAGGTTGAACTTCCATCAGCTTCTGTGCAGCGAGGATTTCTCCCAGAGTATCACCCAAAGAGAAACATAAATGTCCCTGGGAGTCAGCCCTTGGGTTTAGGCTGTTTAAGGCTCTACTGCACAAACTGCAAATCTGGTTTTGTGTCTAGAGGAGGATGCTGTCTGTTTGGTCCACTGTTGGCTTGTCACAGCAAACACAGCAATTAGAGAGGCTGTAATAGCTGGGGAGGGTTACACCCCTTTCCGAGGAAGTTTGGCCCTAAACCTGTTCGTCCTGTCGCTGAGTGCAACATACACTGGCACGACTTACAGTAAATTAAAAATACTCACTCTGATCACACTGTTTCCAATCAAATTTTGTTAAGTGATGTATTAAGTGTGTGCGTCAAGTGAGTCATGTGTGGCAGAAAGGCGTGACTTTGGCTGACTCCGCTGCTGATGTATATATTAAAGATGAATATCAACGGTTTGCATTTTCTCTCAAACAGAATAATTGGAATGGCTTCATTTTGGGGCAGGCTTTGTAATAGAAGGGGCACAGCAGGAAGTATTAATAAAACAAACTCTTTGTGCTAATCTTAACACTTACCTTTTCTATTTAATCTCGCTCGTTGCAGAGGGCTGAGGTCATTAGTGGAGACAATGTGACAACATAGAAAAAGTGAGTTACTTTATTTTCTTGCCATCATAAGCTCTGGGTTTAGCCTCCCACATGGGAGCGGTGATGTGGAGCTGTGTAATTGCAGAGGGAGTATACGTTGGCCCTTGGGACAGATGATTCTCATTGCTCATTCTGCTGGAGCATGGACTTCTGTGACGCTGAATCACTTTCTTATCTCGGGCATCTTCACATCTCTTGGGACTTGGCTCTTCAACTGCAAGACCTCCTGGTATCTATGTCTCACCGAGCCTGGAGCAGAAGTCTGTTATTTGGGGAAGTTTGCAGAACTCAGGAACACCTGCTTAAAAATTAGTTATGTGGGAAAATTGTCTACAACAGTTTTTCTACTTTCTGGAAATAATTCAGAATTTGGAAGGAAAGGATCCCAGAAGAAGGCTGTTAGAGCAGGAGGGTGTATATAATTCTGTAATAGTCCTGGTATACTGTCTGGAAAGGGAAAGCTCCATTGCCTAAAATGGGAGAAGAATAAATGCAATGGACTGAAATTGCCACTGAACCATTTGGAAACAAGAAATGAGGCTGAATCAGAACTTTGTCTTATCCAGGGCACATGTTTCGAATCTGGAGCTGAATTCCTTATCTTGGGTATATTCGCAGTTAAAAAGACAACTAGCAGAGCTATCCAGATCTAGACTGATTAGTTTGTTGGTAGTAGGCTGTTGTGACTAAAGCAGAGTCTCTGTTTTCACTTGAGAGACGGAAGAACGACTAAGGCAAAGAAGAATAACTTCTGTGTTTTGATTATTTTTGAAGGAAAGCATATGCATATTAATAAGTGATCCAGCTGGAATAGCATCTTTCTTAAAAATTGTCCTTAGAGATAGTGTATTATATTAACATGAATTTGATTGCACGGTAAGTAAAATTTTATAAATATAAATCATCATCTTATTTCAAAAGCTGCAGTGCCAAGGAAACTATTCTGGGATTTTCTAATATAGTCCAGCTTGAATTGTTTGAATAAGAAGAGATATCAGCGAATAAATCAGATAATGAGCTGCTTTATGTAGAAGGCATAATGCCTATTTATGATGTATGGAAGTCCTAAGAGAGATGAATTGTCAGTTTAATCTTCTTTGGATTGTGTTTGAAATCTACTTTTATTCCTGGCTGTTTCAGAGATTACTGTTCAGACACTTATATAGACTTAGTTTATATTTGATTTACAGCTCTGCAAGGTCCTTTGCAGGCAAATGTTAATTTTCTCAGATTGTTTTTCTTTGGTTCCTCGACGTTGAAGTAAAATTTGTAGTGATTATAGGTGTTGCCAAAAGTTTTCTTCTGACTTAGTTGCTCTTGTCAGACCTTCGGCAGCGCTGTCATGCCAACGGATGCACCTTACCAGAAGGAGCAGTAGCACAGATCATCTCCTTTGTCATTGGCATCTTTGACCCAGGGTTGAAGAGCTTTGCAGTTGACTTGAGAGGGACAGAGATTTCTCCCTTGCTCTGTGCAGTAATGAACAGCATGGAGTTTGGAGCCATTGAGATAAATACTTCTTTTTCCTGCTTTCTTCTAAGTTCTTGTGATAAGTTTCCTGTGGAAAAGAGGATTGCTCATGAATTAAATCAGATTAACTAAACATTAGATTTCTCTCTCTAACAGTGCATTGGCATTGACCGTTTACCCATAAAACAGCTATTTTTTTGAGCAAAAATGTGGAATTTATTTTTGTGTCTTTTCTGACATGAATGCCATGTTTTATTAGGGAATCATCTCAGGCAGCTTTACTAGCAGCTGGTTTTCCTCCCAGCCTTGCAACACTTTCAGCAGCTTCAGTCAAAGAGCCCTGATGGGGAAACGTTGCTGGCAGGATGACGTGCACAGAGCAGGATTGCTGCTCTGCGGAGAGGAAGCAGACATCTGTGAGATATTAAAAACTTTTGACAGGGATAGGAAGATAATTCTCAAGATAATTCTACATCAATCTCTGCTCTATCTCCTGCCAGACAAGCCCTAGGTCATAAGGTTAGAGAAATTGTGGGCTGAGTGTGTCATCCTTCACCTGTAGATAGAGAACCTCCCGATTGCAGTCAATCGCCACCAGACCCGGATAGCTTGTCATCACCCTCCTATTAAGGAGGACCGTTTCTAAAACATTAATATTCATCTCAGGTCTAGATACGGATCAGCACAGGCTTAAATCATTGTCAGGAACAGATGTGAGATACCTAATCAGTTATTTCCTAAGGAAAATGAGTTTGATTGCATGAATAGTTGTAAATATTTCATTCAGTGATTCAACTACTACAGCGATGGTAAACAAGCTTCTGAGGCTGCAGAGGAGCATTTTGTGGTACTGTGCTTGATTTCTTATTCATTTAAACTTTAGCATAGAAGAAAGCAGCTTAGGTACTTCAGATTACAGCACTGATCATAACCGGGGTCTCATCTGAAGAAAGCCCAACGTGCTTAACCCTCACCACAGCCAGCCTCATCCTGGTTTACCATGTGCAGCACTTGTCCGCAGGACGAGCACAAAGCTGCAGATATTGCCACTGGGACGTGATCGTGGCACAGGAATTAATTTTAGCTTCAGTAGGAAGATGACAGCCTGAGCACCAAAACATCCATCCTCTGCCTCGGTTTTGCACCTGCCCAGCCAAGGCCAAGCTTTGGTGGTGAGCGCAGTCCTTGGCTGGGAGCTGAGCCAGGACTAGGTGCTCTGTGCCCTGTCACGCAATTGCTACGTGATAACTCTGCTGGCTCGTCAAAGCGTTGGCTGTGCAGAAGCAATAATTAAGGACACGACTTTAATTTCTTGTTTGTTTTGCACTTCTCACTTCTTGGAAACAAAACTGAATTAAATGGGAAGAAACTTTGATGTTCAGTCAGGATGGGTGTAATGCTAATTTCAGTGAAATAGGCAGGAATTTTGCTGCTGATCTTTTGCAGAAGGGCTGATGAGAGGAAGAAAAGGAAGGAGGAAGTTGGCTTTTCTCTCCGCCTAATTGAATGTTTTTCCTGCTTGAGTTTTGCCTAAGCTATTGTATAGTTTGCCTGTGGTTTTTAGGAGACACTCATAAGAGCAGTGCATGAAAGAGGGAGGCTGGGAGCAGAGATGATATTTGCCTCTTGAACACAGTGTGAAATTCTGAGGAAACTGGGACTGCCAGCTAAAGGTCATGGGCATTTTTAACTTCTGCTGCTGACTTCACGCTACTGCGAAGATGTTTGTCGGGGATCTTGCTGGCCTTGATGGTATGACGCAGTCAGTTTATCACAGAAACGAGCTCCCTTTATACCCATGTGGTTTTTATGCACGTACATTCCAGTGTGATCCTTTCCATCAGCTGGTTTCAATGTGCATTTTCTTGTCCAGACTAATTTTTTTTGTGCTAAATACAGTATGGACATTGTTAGTACATGGATATATGGTTTAAGGTACTTTGGTTAGGAAAGCCCTAGGTAACAAATTCATCCTAATTCTGGAAAGCACTGATAAATCTCACTGTTTTCACCCATTCACAGATGGTTAAAAAAAGAGGCGTGTGCCAATGGATCTGGCTAAATGAAGAGCCAAACTTTTCAATGCTCTTTTCACTCTGTCCCAGGTGAAATGCGATCTCACACAGCAGCCTTTTCAGCTGGCCCAGTCTCTTACTTGAAAGCCAGGGACCACAGATGTCTATAGGTACAGATGTGCCATCCTTCTCAGCCGTATCCATACGGCCAGGATTGCTCAGCAGGATGGCAGCGTCCATTGTCACTGCCATTAACTACTTAGTAGAGGAGAGTTATCCTTTGAGAGAGATGGACCCATGTATTTAATGTACTGGTTGTACTGGAGTCTTGATTTTGACTCATACTAGGAGGATTCTTAGTTCTGGACCATTGCAGATGGGAAATAAAGCATATTTTAAAATGTTCTGCATGCTTGCACAACTGTAACCCATAGACAGCATTTAGATGTCCAGAAAAACCCGTATGTCCTTCATTTCAGGGATGCCCATCCTTGTGGGACGTGACCAGTTCTCTGTCCTGCATCCTTCCTTGGCCGTTGGTGAGAAATCCCCCAGGTGACGAGGGACCCTGTGCCCTGCAGCACTGGGCAGGACAGCTGGAGAGACAAGAGCCTCTTTGAGAGCACAGTAGCAGAAACATTGCTGTTTGATCCATTCCCTTTCCCCTGAGTCTCTGTGTTTACTCAAATCTTTTTTTACATGAACATTATCTGGGAGGGACACATCTTTTTCCGGTCTTAAATAGTTTTTAAAAAAAAAAAAATCCCTTCAAGAGAATCCCCAAAGCGAAGTGGACATTCAGTTGTGCTGAGTCATATCTTGTTATTACGGCTGATTATCCAGCCAGCCATGCAAATAAATTGCAAGGGGAATAAAAGGATGTGCGTGAATGTCTTATCTACGACAGAATGAGGCCTTGGGTCTTTGTGCATAATGTGCGTAACGATAATGACCTAGTATGAAAGTGTTCCACTGACTGACATATTTGCAGTCTAAAAAAAGATAAAGTAATAAGAGAGAGAGATCTGTGGATGTTTATCTGCTCTTTTCTTCTTTCTGAAGAAGGAAGTTTTGCTTTCTCATTATGTTTCTAGTTCATATCAGCAGGACCATGCAGAATGATGAATATGATTGCAGTTAATTGTTTAAATATTATTTATTATTGAAGCTTTCTAAAGAAAGAACCATCTTTTGAGGAGCTACTTGAGAAGTGATGTGGGCGAAGTAGTGCAAAAGAGAATATTGGATGTGAAGTTAAAAGTGCCTCAGAGAAGAGTGTTTTAAAGGACAAAAGAAAACCGGTTATATTATTAACAATGCCAGTAACGTGAGTGCCAGCAATTTTTCTTTAAAAAAATTTGTAAGCTTCAATAGTTCAAATCCACCCTTGGTGTAACAGCAATGGAATTACACTTGGATCAACATATTTTCTGGTGCATAAATCTTCTAGTGTTACTTAATGCAAATGCTACAACTGAGCATGACTTTGTCCAAAATGCATTTGCTGACTATATTTATCATGTGTCTTCATAATAAACAAGAAGAGACATCTGTGGAGAATGTCTGGTAGCCACAGAAAATATTTTGCATCACAGTGTCTAACTAGTGCCGTTATGAGCTATTCTCAGCTCAAAGAGTTTTTCTTTAGAGCAGCTTAAACACAAATGTATATTTGGTGTTTGGGACCCTTTGCAACCGTTATTACATATTTGTAATGCAGGAAGTAAAACACTGGATGGAAAAGTGCCACTTCAAGGCAACTGTGAGTGATTTTGGAAATTTTGAGTAATGAGATGATTTTTCTCACAGTAACGCTCAAGTCTAGCCCTTAATCATACTCTTGAAGCAAGTGGGCTCAGACCTTATGAAAGGTGTTTACTTATTCAGCTTTAAGGCACCAGCCAAGAAATAACTTGATCGGATTAGCCGAGTTTGAATAGGAACAGCAGCAAATAGAATCAAATGAGTGTGAAGGAAGCTGCCCTGCTCTCTATTAGAAAAATATCTGCCAGCTGCCCTTGTGGAGCATAATCCTGCAAGATGCTGACGCTGCCGGTTCCCATTGCCCAGGGGAGCCGGGCCAGGGCTCTTCAGGCGTGCGGCTCCCATTACCCACCTCAGTCAAACAATGGTTTTTCTCTGAAATCCTTCTTTTCCCTGCTGTATAAAGGCTGATTCTTTTCTGCCTCCTCATTCTTGAAAGGCTCTTGATGCTTACAGGGCTTGGGTGCGTTGCTGGTTATTCTCAGCTGCAAGATTACAGCGATGGCAGCGGTAAGGTCAGTGGGGCACGAACACGGCTCAGCTGGAGAGCAGATGTGAGCAGATCATTTAAGGAAAGCAGCTGAAATTCTCAGAGCCAAATGAGGATAAGACAAATTTTGAAATGGAAGGGCTTTGTTTAAATTCCTTTTGACTTATGTGCACGTTATAGCTGGAACGCTCCAGAATTAAACACACCAAGAGTGTGAAGAAGTTTCTTACGATTGAACTTGAACATGTGAAGCCAAAGATGTAAAATGAGGTCAGTTAGTTCAGCTGCAGTGAATCCTTTGATATTCATTTAATGGATAAGTAGATAAATCTCTAAGTAAGCTTGCATGGGAGACTTTGAATTTTAACTACTAAAGCTCTTTATAGTTTTCTCACAGGTCTTTTACATAGACTGGACATTTGGAAGCATTTCTTTACTGAGAAGTTGGTTGAACACTGGAACGGGCTTCCTAGAGAGGTGGCATTTGGACAAAGCCCTTAGTAACATGCTTTAACTTTTGGTCAGCCCCGAAGTGGTCAGGCAATTGGACTAGATGATCATTGTAGGTCCCCACCAACTGAGATATTCTATTCTATTCTATTCTATTCTATTCTATTCTATTCCAGGGCAGTTTAACTGTTCCCACAGCTAGTGCTGTTCCACTTCTGCTGCAATACCAGTGCAGGTCTCCCCAACCTGTTTTCTCATTTCTTCTGTCTCTGAACTAGAGGTGAGAGGTGGTCTGGCTCTGGGAAATTCATCATTTTGGCAGTCTTTGGGTTTGAGATTTGGGCTGAAGTAAAAAAGTTGAACTCTGAATCAGGAACTTAATTCTTCTCTGGTATAGGGAGGCTTTCAATCTGGTTCAGACCTATCTCTAATCCCTTTGTCATAGTATTTCCTTTTTTTGAATAGCTTCCTTATGTATTGAGTTCCAGAAATTCCAGGCTGGTGATACACATGAGAAACAGATTGCAACAGAGAACAGATTAAATTACTCAGATCTAGGATTACTGAGGCAGAACATTTTTTTCTTTGTGTTGTTTGAAAAGGGAGAAGAATCTTCCTTTTTTTATTTATAGGAAGAAGTTTGAGATCAAATGACTCTGAGCTGCCCTTTCATTGGGCAGTCAATGATCACTTGAGGAAAAAGTAATGAACTGGGTTTTTTTTAATCCTCCTTCATTTGAAAATCAGTTCTTACCAGTACCGTGTATTAAGGGACTTCTAAGACTATAGTCTTAGATGCTTCAGGAAGCTTATTTTAGGAGGGAAGACTTGACTGAATGCCAATAGATGGAGCTAATCATCAGGACATCTGGATTCACTTCTTAACTTTGCTATGTGACCTTGGGTCAATGATTTGGGTCAAGCTTTTCCAAAATGTGCATTATGCTGGTTTTCAGCATTACTGAAAATTAGGCTGTAACTGCATTTACTGTTTCAAATTCAGCTTCCCAAAACGGGGACACTTGTAAAAAGAGACAGAAGTGAAATGTGTGCCCCTGTTTCCTCCTTTGTACAACAAGGATGGGTGACTGTTTATGGAGTGTGCTGAGGCTTCCTGATGTAAAGCAGTAAAGGAGAGAAAGGATGTCAGCAAACTGCTTGCAAAGCATCTGAGAAGTAGACGTTGTTCATCAGAAATCAAAGGATGCTGAGCAAGAACCAGACTTCCAAGACCTCCTCCTTTACCAGCTAAAGGGCTCCCCAGAGCATTCAGAGGACCATGCAACTCTAAGGAAGCACAGAGACGACAGAGTCGAGGATAGCCAGCTGTCTGCAGACTGTCTGTACAGCACCCAGCCCATCCGGTTGCCTTCCCTCGTGTTGCCCAACAGCAGCAGAGGAGCAGCTGAGTTGCCCTTTCTTGGAGGGGGGGATCCAGGGTCGTAGCGTTGAGCATGTTCAGGGCAGCACAAGCGTTGCAAGCTGTGTGCTTCCCAGAGGCTCTGATTTGTGCCACAGGCAGTCAGTCTGTGCGTGCCAGGAAGGGGCAGACCTGCTGTGCAGGTGTGGATCAGCTATGTGAAACATCTGGTTGTGTGGTGGAAGAGTCTTGATGGTATCAGGCTCCTTTCATTAAATGGGCTAGGGAGTTGGTGGACTCTTCTTGCTTTCACAGGTGACAGGAGTGTCCATCACTTTCACAGGTGACAGGAGTGTACATCACCTTCACAGGTGCATCCTGACTCCAAGATGGACTGTGGTTGCTGTCAGGCTTTGAAGCAAGCTGAGGTACATCAACAAGGCAATGGCCAGGGGAGTACTGGATGTAGACGGAAGATGTTTCAGTTTGAAAGAAAATCCTCCAGTTCCCAAGTAGCTCCCACCATCTGCAACCTGTGAGCAGATGGATTTTGCAGCCAAGTCATATACAGCATTCGCTCCTCACTGGAGCAGAGCAGTTGGGAACTGTGGTCCTGGAACACCCAGGGCCCGCTCCTGACCCAGCTGAAGTCCTCTGCTTTTACAGTGAAGGCAAGCAGCCCTCGGGCGTTATGTTTATTTTTGCATTATAAGTTCAACCTCCAGCACAAGCAAACACAAAGCACGAGTGCTCGTCTCCTCTTCCTGCTCATCCTCAAGCATCTGAAATGCATTTTCTATACAAGACTGGGAAAGGCAAAGAAGAAACAAAGCAAAAAATGTATTGTTTGCGGAGAAAAAGAGAACAGCTAAGGACATGAATGCTACTATTGCCTCTTTCAATGAGCTGGTAGTTGCCGGAGGTGTTCTCTTGCTGAGAAAAGTAGAGGAGAAGGTTTATAGTTTAATTAGATAGCTGATTTTCTTTGCTGTCTAATGATTACATTTATTCTGTGCACAGGGAGAGTATAAGGCATAAAAGCAGGTAGTTTAATAACACAGAGTATTTATGTAGCTGTCTGCTTGGGATGAGTTTCATCCATAGTAAATAGAAGAGAAGAGGAATTACAAGAGGGATTTCAGGGTAACACATCCAAAAAGACAGGTTTGACGTGTTTGTCCTGGTATCTGCAGTTTGTCCTAGTATCTGCAGTTGCCAAAACAAAAGCTGAAACTGAAAAAGGACCCAGTGACCTCACTTAATGCCATAAGTACAGTTGGTGCAAGCTGTGTCCTCTTGGTGGGAGCAAGGCACAGCACCTCAGAAGCTCTGGTTAGTGATCCCTGAAAGCAGGGTGTCAGGGTGCCCAGCACCCGCTCTACAGGCAGTTCTGCGGTAGCTGGAGAAGCCAATGCTGCTGAGTTAGCAGAGTGTTGGTTTCTTTTAAAATGTTCCTGGCTGGTTTGCTCTGATAGCATTGAAATGATTTAAAATGAAACCAGAATTTTAGCCAGCATTTCAGCAGTGGGCATACTATCAGATGTCATCCTTATTGTTCAAGCTGCAGAATCAATAGCTGTGGGCTTTTTTTTTTAGCTTGTTGAGCCACTCTTTTCATTGCTGAAATTTATTGGGTTAACCTTCCCACACCCCCCCATCCTTTTTATTTGCCACAGGAGTGAATATGATAGAAAGCAGCCTGAGGCAGGAGAGAGGGAACTCTGCTCCTCTTCCCTTCGCGTGCACCCAGTGGTTACTTCACTTCCAGCATCAGGAGGTGAGCGGTGCAGAAGTCATCCCGAATGTCACCACTGCTTTTCTTGGTTGAAATTGCTCTCAGTATTTTTTTACAAGTTGCTCTGAAGTAACCTGTGTGTCTATATACGTGTGTCTATGCACCCACCCACCCACGCATGTGCATTTGCCCCATCAGGATCAGCCAGAAGCAGAAGCAGATCTTTAAGAGCATTCATATTTGCTGGAAATTTTGGAGAACATCTTGTTCAAAAGATTTCTCACTGTTAGATTTCAATATTGCTGCCTTCTTTTTAGCTCTATGTGCCTTTTCTGGAAGTAGTCCCATGAAAACACACATCTCAGTTTCTGTTGAAGCGTGCCTTTGCTCCCATCCTACACAAGGGAAAACTGTGTTATTATTTGAGGATTATTTGGCTCTATGGCTGACTGAGTCAGGTGCGTTAAAGAATTGTTCATAGGTTAGATATCATCATTTCATGCACACATTTACCTTTCTTGTAGCACCGGAATGGCTACAAAAGAGCACAGGTATTCATCCAACACTGCAGAAGTATTATTTGCATACGCATTTTTATCTTCCCTTGCTTGTGCCAGTAGAAGTACAGTTTTGTACTACTTAGGGCTGTGAATCAGCAGTTCTGCCTTTTGCCATGTTTTAAGAACTTTAAGGGACTATTAGGCAAATTGATAGAATTAATTAAATGCATGGCCTTCTTGTTACAGAAACCCTGGAGACATTTTAAATAATACTCTACAATGTTGTATCTTTACCCTGCAAAGTTCAGTAATTTGCTGGAACAGAACAAACTTGGCCAACTATTTTCTCCAGGATCTGACAAAAATCCTAGAGAACAAAATGTTCCAGTAATCATCTTTTCTTTTCAAATGTCTGTTGGTTTTTAATCCTTTTCCCCCCTCTATTTTGTCAGAAAACAGCATAGTCTGGCAAAAAAAAAAAAAAAAAAAAAGCCGAAGCCCAACACGCCGCCATTGTTCCTCCCTATATCTTTCATTTCGTTTCTGTGCTGAATCACAGTGTTCTGATACAGCCTTTTTTTATGGTGTAATTGTTTTGTGTAATCCATTTTCTTTGGGCACCTCTTAGCTTCTATCTGAAGTCGTTACTGCTGTAATGAATGTAGTCATAAATCTGTCACAGGTAACAGCTAAATTTAGAGCTCAATAAACCAGAGGAGAGTGTGCTGTAGGTAAGTGAGCACATCGAGATGCAATAGTTACAATAGTGGCACAAAAAGTCCACTTCTGACAGGTGAACAAACGAGGACACAGAATATTAGGTTCCCCCACCGATTCATTGCCGTTACCCACGTTCCAGTAAACAAAGATGCTGTGTGAAAATATAGGTACAGTCACGGCATGTCACCCTGTCTTGACACCCCTGATGAGCAAAGGTGTGTGTTCGCTGTCACAGATGGGTGCGTTGTACCTGGACCATTTCCCTTGGCCATCCCGTGGTGGAGATGCAGGGCAGTGTTTCTGCAAAGGATGGAGGTGCACAGCCCCAGGACCCTGGACCAAGGTGGTGTGGGAGCCGACAGTGTTGAAGACACACATCTGATCCCCACCAGCATGGTCCCTAAGGCAGTGTGTCCCTGAACAGAATTTGGCAGCCCTGCATGCCTCAGACCTGGGCAAGCCAAGAGTTCCCACAATTAAATGGCTGATTGATTGTCAATACTGAGATCATTAAAATATTTGTTTTTCTTTTGATAAGAGGGAAGTGAAGAACACAGAGAAGGAAAAGCAATGGAAAGGTGAAGGCAGGTGACACAAGAAACAACAAGGTGGAGAGAAACCAAGTTGAGGAAAGATCTAGCTCTCTGAATTGCAAACCACTGGATCTTAAGTAGAGCAGAAAGAAGAGCAGGAAAGAGCAAAGAACAACAGAAAGCAAGGCATGGCAAGGAAAGAAGAGCATAAAATGCAAGCAGTAAAAAAGTTAAGCAAGCAGGTCAAAGAATGCAGAGATGCAACTCCTGTGCCACATCTCTTCTATCCTTTGCATTTCCACGTCATCTCGCTGAACTGTGACGTGGCAGTGGTGAGGCTGTGCCGGATGGGGCACGCGGCAGAGGGTGATGCTGAGGCCATGCAGAGCTGCTCCTGCTCCCATTGCTGGCTGCCTGTAGTGCTGGGACAAAGCCCGTCCAGAAACATTTGTCACTAGAGTCTGCTCTGTATAAGAGAAAGACTTTTGCAGCGGAGGGCTATGAGAGCTGCTGCCGTGGCTTCGCTCTGTGTGATGGGTGGGTGTCCGGGCAGCTCAGCACGGGACAGGCGGGAAGGCTTTGGGGTT
>NW_010129275.1:0-34255 GCF_000699245.1 Pterocles gutturalis | reverse complement strand
AACAGCACGGTTTGGTTTTTCAAATGTCATTTACATTAACATCTTATAATTGAATCAGGAGCACTTTACTGAAAAGGTTAAATTCTGCCTTTTAAAAATTAAATCAGCTGTTTAGCTGTCAACCGCAGCTATGCCCTCCTGTTGCCTCAAGAAGAATGAAACATTGGCATATTGACATATAAATCGCATTGCTGGGGAATGCATTAACTCTCTTATTTATGACTGCGTTGTGCCACAAAGTGCTGCTTGTTGTAATTGAGGGCTCTCTGCTGAATCTGTAGCATATAAAAATCTGTGGAAATTATTAGCACAGCACATTTCCATAATTAAAATGTTTCCTACGGTATAGATTTGAAGACTCACTAACTGCCATACGTTACTCAAATGCAAAATTTTATGAAAAGTTTAAATACCAGCATAACAAAGCTTTTATGCATAGAGAATATTTTGAATTAGACCAGTTGATATAGTTGGGTTAGCTGGACCCTTTTTAGGTGACGGATGGAAGCTTTATTTGCTGCTGATAACAAAAAATTCATGGAGTTACACTCATAGAATGATCTTTACCTTGCCATCAGTGACGTAACCAAATAATTAAAATTAAAGCTTTAATGAAGCAGTTGTAGGAACTGTTGGTTTCAGGGGATAAGTCTTACTAAGGTGGTGTTCCATTAAGAGTTATCCTAAGGTGATGTTAGTATATTGATGATTTGCAGCAAGCCAATAAACATTTTCTTTAGTCAAAAGTTTGCAGTTATAGGTAGCTCCTGAAGTCAGACAGTTCTGCAAAACAAAGATTTTTAAACAAATTTCTTCTCCCATTCTCTCTTCAGTGAAAAATGTGCCAGAACATTGCAGATAGCATGGGATAGTGCTTTAACTATTAGCTGTCTGTCTGAGAAGTCCATTTGTCTTGTTAAGGCTGTCATACTACATTACCTTTTCTGTAACCCTGGAAACAACTTCAAATACTGTGATATTTGAAAAGTCTAAAATATAACTTGCCCTTAAAATGCTATGAGTGTTTTTTGAGACTCCCTGTATAAGGGGAAAAAAAAATCTTTCCCCTTTACAGAGGGCATTAAGCAATGATGGATGTACCTCTCTTTGTGCGAAGGCTGATCCTCACCTCTTGTAGGTGGGGTGAAAAACGATGCACAGACAAGTGTCCTCTCTCTTTACCTACCCATAGAGTTCAGGAATCCTTCTGTCCAAGTGTTGCAGGAGAGGATTTTCAGGAGGCAATAAATAAATTTTTGATCCCTCTGGTTAATACAGGTAAGGTCAAAGAGATTCTAGCTGGAGCTATTTAAAATACTCTTAACATGCAGACACACTGCTGTCGGTGGTGCTAAGTGCCTTATCTTGCTGAGGAGTGTGTACAACCCTTATGAAACTATTCTTAAGTATTCTGGTTACTATGTTTAGCTCTGGCTCATAACAAGACAAAAAGCACTTAGCTAAATGTAGTCCTGAAGTGCTTAATCCAGTTAAGAATACTTTGTCCTTAGGTGTCTTCTACTAAGACTTTTTGTAGCTCACCATCCTGCTGCATCATGCAAAAAGCTTATCTGGGTGTTCGGACCTGTGAATTCTTTTATGGCCATTTATTCTGTTAGAGCCTTGAAGTCTGGGGCTGGCTGAGGACATCTCTCACGTTCATTGGGAGTGTCCCATAGGACCAACGTGGGAAGCCTCATTCCTCTGCCCCTTGCAGTCCCATCAGCCGTACGGCAGTGGGATGTGATAGCTGCTGCTAGAGACTGGAGAATCTGGGCTTTGTTTCCCAGTTTAGACTCAGTGAGCATTATGTGGACTGCTTCCTCAGTGACCAAACACCTTCCCTCGACTTAGTGCTATTCAGGCTGGCTGGGAGGACAACCACGTGCACTGTCAGGCTTCCCGGGAGTTTGCATTTGTTAGACAACCTATGGGCAAGGCAGTGTGTGAAGGTTTCTGCATAAAGCTGTGCACTCAAAGCTCAGGAAGAATTCTGTTGTTTGGCTGAATTTTTGCATACTTAGGCCTGTATGGAAAAAATGTTTTCTGAAAAATTGGGATAGATCTGGTTGTGTATTTGCAAGCAATTTTTACAATTTAACCCATTGCTTTGAAAATAATTTTCTTTATACCTATGTATCTCCATGATTGTTATGATTAGAAAAACTTCTGTATGAGTCATGCAAGAGGAGAAACAACTGTATGATTTTGATAAAACAGCACTGACCGATAAGCAGCAGTGGCTAAGATAAGAGCCTTAGTTCTATGATAGCTCAATAGGGTAACAGATAAGAGCACATGCTCCTTTTGAACTACGATAAAAGTTTGTAGCTTGACCAGCATATGATAATTGTGCGAGCAGAAGCATAGCAGATCCACCCTGTTTAAATTAGTTATGTAGCTGATGTTTTCAGTTGTGGCGTCACTGGGGACATTGGGGGTTGCGTGAGATTTTCCCTGGAAGTTCATAGTCCAAACTGAAAATGATCATTTCATCCCAACTGCATTTTTGTACTAAATCACTTACCGCTGAAACACATTAGGTATTTCCCCTGGAAGTTCATAGTCCAAACTGAAAATTATAATTTCATCCCAACTGCATTTTTTTACTAAATCACTTACCACTGAAACACATTAGGTATTTTCTATGTTACTCCTGTACTTCTGTTATGTCAGGAGGTCCAAGTCTCTTGCAGGTAATTTCCATATTACATTTACAACCACCACATCACCCTTGATCCAAGCCAATTTTTTTGAGCAAGCGGACTGACATATTTTCATTTAGCTGCAACGAGCAGGAATTTGGCCCATTGTCTCACGTTGCTCACACAGCCCCCTGCTCCAAAGCGCTCTCACTGTGTCACTGGTCAGGATGTGCGTTGCTGGTGGTGTTCAGCAGCAGCCCCACACTGTCAGACCCTGCCCCATCACAGCTGCCCTTTCCAGTGTGTGAGCCTGACCTGTGTCCCTTGCAGTGATTCTTCAGCAACCTTCTTCTGTTTCCTTTCCTTTGAGGTGTTTTCACCACTTGGAGAAATGAAGAAGCTCTTGCTAGGCCTTTAGGTGATCAAAAATGTGGGGGTATGCTTGCTTGTTCACCATGGTCACAAATATGTCATCTCTGGTAGTGGCAGTGAGTTGTTTGTGGTGTCTTGAGCAGATGCTGGAGCTACTGGCAACAGGAGAAACAGCCATGAACCCGGGCTCGAAGCAGGGAGGTCACTTCAAGGGCATTACAAGCTTCTTAAATTTGGAAGTCCAGCATTTGGCTGCTGTTGAAGATCCTACTGTCAGTCATGGACAGTCTGGTTACATCGTTCCTGAGAATGAGCCTCATCTGAAGCCAAACAAATTTCAGCAGTGACGGTTTCAGAGAGATGGGCACTGTGGTTGGGTGTAGTCAAGAGTTCAGGGCGTTCATTAGTAACTGTTTAAATCACGAACAAAAAGGAGATGCGTGTGTCCCGTCAGCAGCAAATCTTAGTGGGAGGCCTTAAACCCATCCACGGGTGGGTGGTTGTGGCTTGCACTGACTTTAGGCGATCGTGTTCATCTTGAAGGAGTTTTTTTCGACACGAGAGGTCAAGTCGTCCTTCCCAGACTGCTTCTGTGGCAGCCAGTGGTTCACACAGAGCCAGGAGCCCCACAACATGGTCCAGCTCCCATTCCTGGAGGCTTTGCTGAGCTTTCACCAGTTATAATTGAGCATGTTTCTGATTTACGGGGGTAGATGTTCTCAGCTTGAAGTGATTGCTGTTCTCTAGGCTAAGTCTTGCCTGCAACTGTGTTTTAACTGCATTTGCTTTTTCTTCCAGGGTTAGTTTTTCTCCATCTCTATTTACATGGTGATAAGAAGTGCTAACCCCACTCCATCAGTCTGGACTGATGAATCTGAGGAATAGAACAGGTAATTTCTAATTTGGCTTGTAGTTTTCAGTGACTCTGGCAGTGAGAACCACTACCTCCCCATGGAGTGCATTCGTATTTTGGGACAAAAGAAATCATACAGTTTCTTCCACCCAGGTCATCTGCAAGGAGGGAGATCCTTGCCCTGGAGCAGGACAAGGAGGGTAGATTTTTGTAGCTTTTACTATGAGCAGCATCTTTGACTTCCTATCAGTTGTGAGTGGTTTTATTTCATGTTACTTTTATAGACACCAAGTTGTTTGAGCTTGGAATAGTCTCAAAGCAGGGAAAAACTTTTGGATCTACCCATTGAGAAATGCCCCTTGGGTGGTGGGTGAGGTGGGAGGGTTTTGCCAGTGCAAGTGCTCACTAGAAAAGGAGGCAGATTGGTGCTGATGCCGGGGATGGGTGCAATCTCCTCTTTGGAGTTGTCTGAGGGGGTGCAACTCAGCAGAGCTGGGCTGGTTGACAGGGCATGGAGTGATGGCAGCTGGCTTGCCTGCATCTGCCTGGCTCCCCAGCCCTGAGACTTAGTCCATATAAGGCACAGAAAGCAAGTCACTGCTGAAGAAGTTACCCTTGTGTTGAATTTTCCATCATTTCATGGGACTTGAGAGTATTGTGTCCTTAGTGGGAGTTGTTGCCAGCTGTTCTCCTCACCTGTGCTGCAGGAACAGTTAAGATAAAGACAGCAACCCACAATGACTGATCGGGTGCAGGGACCCAGGAAGCCCAGGTCACGTTCCCTTCTTTTCACTGGTTAGTGCCAGGTGAGGAAGTTTTAACTTGAAGTCTTGGGTTTGAATCCCAGTGGTAGGACATGTCTCAGATGGTGTGGTGGAAGTCCACCAGTGCAAGGAGCCATCCTTGGCTGCAGGGTGCTTTGTATGAACCTGTCCATCATATCATCTCTTAGGTGTCCTGATAGTACCCTGCTGTTGCCTAATACTAATCCTTCGGGGGATTAGCACAGTTTCCTTCTTCCTCCTATGCCCTTCCACTGGGAAAGAAATCTCAGATGCTTTTCAAGCACTGCAATGCTTAAACCCAATCAGCAGCCAGTCTGATTTCCCAAAACAGGACCAGGCGCAGTGCTGCCTCGTACAGACATCAGAGTCAAATATTCTCTCACATTTGCAGAAGAGATGCTGATTCCTGTGCAGAGTTCAGCGCTTCGGCAGGGATCCCCATCCTGTGGCAGGGGGGAGTGCAAAGGCAGGCTGAGGGGCTGCTGGCTTGTAGCACTTCTAAAGTCACACTTATTGTAGCTGTATGGTTGGGCATATAGCAACAGTTTCACTTCTCAAGCCTCAGTAGCTGACAGAACAAGCAAGAAACTACACAACAAGAGTGGAGAGAAAGGGAAGACTGAAACATCCAGGAGGTCATAAAGTACAACCTAGTAAGCTCCATATTCTGACATCCTCAACAAGATCAGGCGACGTCTCTCAGTAAATACTTCTGTCTTTTCCTTCCAGAGCCCTGTGTTGTGTAAACGAACTGATGGATGAAGATGAGAAAGACAGGGCAAAGAGGTATGAAGGGGTGCACATAGCACTGAGAGTGGAAGCTCTCTCGGGGGAGAATTGTAAATTCTGTGTTGTCTGATGCTTGAAAAAGTACTTGGGACCACTGATGCCAGAGGCAAAATCCCCGTGCAGTTTACAGGCTGTGTATAGTGGACCACAAACAGGGTAATTAAGTCACCATTTTCAAGCTTCTCCTACTGTGTTTGACCAACCCTACAACGGGTTAGTCAGCTGAGTGGTCCTTAAATTACTTTGTCGTGCCCTCAGAATCTTGTGTTATCCCATGGCTATTTATTATCTTGATGCAGGACTCCTGAGCTGTGATTTTACTGACACCATGCAGTGCTGCCCACCTGGGGTAGAGTTCCCCGTGAGACTTAGAGAGCAGTCCTGCTTTAGCACAGGTATGAGTTAGTCTCCCTTCAGAGGAGCGTTTGGCTCAGTTCTAATGAGTCATCGTACACGAGTGCCAAAACAGAGATGGCTGTGAACGTAAATGCTGCATCTGAGAACCTCCAAATGCCAACCTGAATATGAATGGAAATGCTTTCTGCATATCACACTTGGTCTAGATCACAGGAGGCATGTATCATCATGAATACACTTGTCAAGAAAATTAATTACTACTGGAAGAGGTTGTATGAAAATAGGGTTATCTCAGATATGAGCATTGTAAAAAATATTCTGAAAGAAACTTAATGGATTTGCTTTATCCTTTATTGTTTTTAATGGAGGGGAAAACCCTAATAAAACATTCTTAAATTGTATTCATGAAAGCTGGAAACCAGCCTGCGGTTTCCGCAGCCAGACTCTTAACATTCTCCATTTCATACATCATGGCAGCAGATTTTCAAAACCACAAGAGCATGTGCTTGACTTCATTCTGCAGCTGAGTTGTCTCTGCTTGGTATTGTCTCTCTATAAGCTACTTTTGCAAGCACAAGTCAGAGAATAAGGAATCCTTCCCACTTTGGCCTCTATATATGTGTGTGTACTGAGTGCAAAACAGAAGTTCATAAAAATGAGGTGGGCAAAATGTGAGTGTGTGGATGCCAGGGCTTCTCTTACTGGAAAGTTTTTGCCCATAACACCTTCACCTGGTTGTCACTGCTTTTGAAATAATGGGAACTGCTGCTGAAATGTACATAAGGAGACGGTCTTGCGCAAATTAAGGTAAATCATATTTGTTACCTCCAGCCGTTCCTTGCTGATGGTGAGCTCAGTCCTGCTGCAAGGCTCCGAGCACCAGCAAGGCACTTACGCCCAAGCCTAACTGTAAACACGTGAGCAGTCCCACCAGAGTTTAGGTTCTTGTATTTAAAGTGTTTGTTTTGCTGAGGCAGAGCCATCTACCTCTCCCTGGGCTGAGCTGTAGGTCCTTCATTTAATTTAGGGGCATTTATGTTTCTGTCACCCAGGGCATCACGCAACAAATCCGAAAAGAAGAGGAGAGACCAGTTCAATGTCCTCATTAAAGAGCTTTGCACGATGCTGCAGGGCCACGGCCACCCTCTCAAGATGGACAAGTCCACAATACTGCAGAGGACCATCGACTTCTTACAGAAACAGAAAGGTACTGGAGGGCACTGGGCTGCTCCTGTTCAAGGTGCTGGCTCTGCGTCTGCCCAGCAGCCAGTTTCCACTCACTGGTTTTCCCAAACATCTAAGATCTCCAGAGAGGACATGAACCCAACCGAAGGGCAGAATAAGACACAGCAGTTGGCTTCAGGAGACAGTCTAGGTTTGAACACGGTGCTGACTGGTTAAACATAGATACACTTGAAGAGATGCAGTGCTGTATGTGTGCTTTTTAATGTAGTGACATCGCTCCATTTCCCTCGCTGGCCTCGACATCCCCTGGCACGTTTTATACAGGCTCAAACAGAGCATGAGGGAGGAACAGCACATGCTACAAAAGCCAGGGGAAGGGGGTTCCCGTGCCTTGTTCCCAGGTCTCCTGGGGTATGGGATGGCTGGGTGCAGCCTGTCCTGCTGCCTGGGCACTCTTGTGAGCCTTCCTGAACCGGCTCCAGAGTCACAGACACCTTCTGCTCACGGTGATGCTCAGCTACTCTGAAATGAGCCCATTGACCTTAACTTTTGAAAGATTTATTCAGACCACCCAAAATGTCTCTTCCTTTTCTTGATTTCTGGTGCATTTGTGTCGTGATGGGGTGGAAAATGGCTGTGGCATACAAGAAACCTTTGTGTGGAGAATGATCTGAGGATGACTCCTCCGAAAGCCTCTTAAAAGAATTCTAGTGTTACTTGAAAATGAAAAAAAAATCCTACTAGCATGAGTCATGTTGATTTTTTGATGTTTTCTCTTTAAGAAATCACAGCACAGACAGAAGCCTGCGAGATTAGACAGGACTGGAAGCCTTCATTTCTTAGCAACGAGGAGTTCACCCAGTTGATGTTAGAGGTAAGGAGAAATTAAAGCTGCATAGATTAGTGAGAAGTAATCAGTTCAGGGAGCAGTCCAGAGACGCATCGTTCCTTGTCACCTGTAGGTCCCAGTGTTAATGATTTCTACTCTGCTGGCACATATATACAAAGCTGACAGAGACCAGTGTTGTGCTAAATGCTTTACAGACACAAAATTAAAAAAATACGATTGCTTCCTCTTAAACAGATTTTTGTTTAGGAATGAAGACCAATTTGGCCCAGATTTGGCCAGGTGAGAGAGGAAAAAAAGAAAATTGCCCTTCTCAGAAAAGCCACTAGAGCTAGCAGTTTTAGTGAAAACTTGAAGGGACCTGAAGAAAGCAGAGCAGCTCTCTTCCTCCCACATCCCATTAGCCAGGCAGCATTTTGCTGCCTTCACTGCTGCTAGCTGTGCGGCATTGTACTTGAGATGTAAATGCGGTATGGTTTGCTTGGATTGCCTTTCAGTGCATTCAGAACAGCTCTGATACTCTCACCTCTGAAATGCTTAGCTGATCTACAAACATTTTCTAGCTCACACGACGAGCTGACATTTTTCCTTTCTTAAGGATGCGGCTCTGGGTTTGTGCTGCACACTCCTCTGGCAGGACATCTCCTACCCTGCGTGGGCAGCTGCTGCTCTTCACCCCACCAAAATAAGGGTGTATGCTGGGCTGAACTGGGAGGTGCTGCAGTGTCTTAGTTATTCCTTTTCATCAGGACATCATGACTCACCTCCCTGGAAAAGTCTGTTCATTCTTTCTGGGAATTTCTCTCACCAAACAAACTAGTTTGTTCCAGCAGAATCAAAACAAATTCCCCCTTTAGAAGTGGCAGGGGAGAGGGAGCCCTTTAATAACCGTGGGCTTGCAGGACTACATTAGACTGTTGACCAGTTTACTTAAAAATCAGTGTTTTTTTTCTGGAGAGAGCTTATTTTTAGCAAAGGCGCAGAGTATGACAGTGAGGTGGGGAATAATGGGCTGTGGGGGAAGGTGGTGGATGCTGAGTCTTTGGCTCCTGTAGCTAAGCTGCAGAGCAGCCTAATGGTGTCTTTGAAAGAGTTGGCTTTGTGCATGCCTCTGAGCAGAGACTAAACCTCCCAGACCTTGCTAAGCATTGGAGAAGAATAAGAACAGACACTGGTACAAGCAGTCAATGGTACAAGGAGATGTTGTGAAGAACAGGGAGAACACCCAAAGAGGAAAGCACATGGAGTGACTTAGAAGGGACAGAGAACTTCGACTCTAGGACAGAAAACATTATGAATAAGAAAGGGGAAACAAAAAAAACTTTAAAATTGTTGTGTCACCCTAACAAATGAGTGTGTTAAGCAAAATAAATAAGGCTCTAGATCTTGTTGATACTGTCTATAAATTGCTAAAAATACAGCATTATATAACTTTCCTGTCTCCACTTATCCATCTGCCTATCCATCTGCCCATCCATCCATCCATCCACCATGCTGGGTTTGCTGTGATGATATCTAACATCTCCTTACACACTGAATTGGTTGACTGTTGTGTAATTCAGAGCACATAATGAAGTGACTGAAGTCACCAAGATTGTGTGGGTGTAGAAATTTTAACCACCACTGTCTTGCTTCATGTTAAATAAATACTCACTGGGTGAAAAATACAAGTCAATTTAATATTAATGAGCAAATAAGAATATAAAAAGAATGTTGAATTAGACAGCATGTGCAATTTTTATTTTTTCCACATTGAACTATCATTTCCATAATTGATTTACATTAGTTTTAGGCTGTTAGAAGAATCACCAAAGAATAAATTAGCCTATTATATTTTAAGTTGTTCCCTTGCATAACTCTTTATATTTTTTTCTTTTTGCCTGCCTTTTATCGTTAGGCACTAGATGGCTTTCTCATTGCTCTTACCACTGATGGGATTATTATTTATGTATCTGATAGCGTCTCGTCTCTGCTTGGACACTTACCGGTAAGTTCTGACAACTCAATATGTTGAAGAATCAATCCCCTGCCTTAACGCATCCCCATCACTGCAGGGCTGGGGCTTGGTTTTGTCCAGCCAAAGAGGCAGCTGACTGTGGGTGGAAGATAAACCAACAAAGTCTTAGGGGTTTTCTCAGGCTCTTGTGAATAACAGGTTCTCTCTTGGGGTCTGTGAGTTAGCTAAAAATCCCTATGCAAAATCACGGTACTTGTAGCTTGGCTGCACATCTGAAGGAGGGTCTGGGTGGTGTTTGTCCCACCAGGTATATGGAAAATCTCATGCTTGTGAAATCTGTGCATGCTAAAGCTCTTCTCAGATAATTCGAAGGTATTTCAAGACTGATTGTATGCTCTTCTAATGAACTAGGTTTTTCTACTTGGAGACCATGGTCTCTGGTAACAAGTAGGTGGCCTCAGAGTTTTCTGGGAGAATTTCTAGAAATCAGTTAGCTGTTGGGGGCAGAAATCTCTGCTGGGCCCTCAAGAGCATTTTTTATTTTTATCTGGTATGAGGCACCAATGGTGTTATATGAGGGCAAATTTGAGCACACAGTTAACCCGGCTGAATGTCCTGGTGTGCAAAGAACAAATACGTGCTGACATTTTGGTGGAACCCCCATTAGTCAGGATGTGTGGGTTTATCAGCACTGAAACACTTGCAAGTCAGGCTGATTTTGCCAGATGTTCAGCCTAGAAGACAAATGGAGGATGTGAGGAGGAGCTCTCCCACTTCTGTCTCGTGTTTCCAGAGGGAAATGTTTCAAATGTTCACATTGATATGATATTTCTCATCATGTCGTATTCCTGTAGTACCAGGAATCTTCTCCAGCTTGCATCTGGCTGAATGGAAGGGCAACCTCTGAGACTCGTTCAACCTTTTGCAAAAAAGATAGCAACCCCGGGGTAAAATAACCTAAGGGTTATATTCTTCCCTAGATCTATCTACAGGTTGATTTGGGCTTCCTTGCCTTAAGCATCCGTGCTAGACCAGCAGCATCTGTGCTCTGCTGCGGGATGCAAAGGCGCGTGGTTGGGTCAGGCTGTACTGCTGAACATGACAAAGCATTCTTTTGTATCAGTCAGATTTGGTGGACCAAAATATATTAAACTTTCTGCCTGAGCGGGAGCAGAGCGAGGTGTACAAGCTCCTTTCTCCACATGTGCTTATGACAGATCCTGTTGCAGCTGATTTTCTAAATGGTAAGCTCTGCTCTCGTCTGTCGGTCAGGGAAATCTGCCAAAGGCAAACAGCTCCCAGGGGAGCCTGCTCAGGGCTCTCCGGCTATTTAATTCTCCTCCCTGCCACTTCTGTTTTGCTGCAGTTAATATTTCTGGTTTTTAATGCAGCACATCATCTAATGTCCCTACATGCTGCCAGTACACAGTCTTTGATTCAGACAGTCTTTGTTCTACTGTCTGTGTCACATCACAGGACAGTGAAGTTGCCCTCGTTAGGTATTTTTCCCAGGGCAGGATGCTGGACTGAGTCTGTGAAAGGAGCTTGGGGCTTGGGGGAGGAAAAAGAGTAGGAGAAATCCCCAGGGGTTTTGTAAGAGTCTTTGTTCCTTAGGAAGCGTGCATGGCTCAGGACACCACAGAAACCCCTGAGAAACAGCCTTCCTTCTGAACAGTCCATCCTGATCTCTACTGCTGGCTGCTGTCCCACTCCCAAAATGTCCCTTTCCCCTAGAAAACATCCCCAGCACCAGAGCGGGCAGCAGCGTCTTCCTAACATCCACATCTCACCAAGCCTGTGTTGGGAGCCCCCTTTCCCAGTGGGTTCACCGTGGCCGGGCAGCACTAGCCTCCCCTCGCTGCTGCCCCACAAGCGCCAGTGGGAACGGGGCAGCCCTCGCGCTGGTGTTCTGCCCGGGGGTTGGTTTCCCTCTGGCTGAAGACCACACGGTCTAATCCATGGAGTTCAGAGCCCAGGCAGAAAACTGAATGAGAGCTGGGTGTCCCCCACTGTCAATGGAAAGGCTTAGGGTGACTTCAGTGCCCTTTGGATCTGGGTCCTACGGAGCAGTGCCAGAGCAAAGTACTGCAATAGCTCTCAACAGCTCTGCGTGAAGTCGTGCCTGCATGAAAGTACTGCTGGGCAATATTGCCAGGGCTTCACGCCCAGCGTAGTGGGGTGGCTGTAAAGCCATGGGAGAAAGGGTGAGAATACATTTCCTTAAGCAGAACCAGCTGTTCCTTGCTCCTTAGTTATATATTTGCTTATGGGTATCAAGAGCATCCCAGCGGGGTGAGCTCAGGTGCCACAGCAGCGGGGTTGGTATAAAGACCTAGATAGATTCGATATATGGAGTGTGCTAAAGTGCAAACTTCTGGTAACGTTGTGTATGTCTCCCTCTCTTTCTCTCATTTCAGTGGAAAAACAAATAGAGTTTTGTTGCCATTTAGCAAGAGGCAGCTTAGATCCAAATGAACCCTTGATGTATGAATATGTGAAATTTGTAGTGGATTTTAAATATTTTACTCATGGTAAGTTCCTGCTCCAGCCTACTTTTACCTCTCAACCTCTCTCCTTTATGTGTTGATCTGTAGCCTCCTAAAGTCCTGGCTTCAGCTGAGAATGCCTGTAATCAGCAGGGATGGAACAAGCTGTGGGTATGCTGGAGGCATTTTTCATACAAAAGTAGTGGGGAGGCTGTTGGTCAAAAGACTGCACTCTTCTGCATGCTGTGCTTGAAAGAAGTGATAGCAGACTGATCCTACCTCCATTTGACCCGCTGCCAATTGTAAAGCAGCCTACTTGTTCACAGAACCAGGGAAATGTGCTATTCTGCTCCACTTGTGGCAATCAAATGACGCTCTTTAAAGATGAAATAGTTTAAGAAACATGTCAAATCTTGAATCTTGCAAATGTTGAGCTGGAGAAAGGCTGACAAGGAGACTGTAGCTGCGCACTGTGAGCTGCTCAGACTTAGGAAGCTTCCCTGCAAGCCGGGGGTAGGTAGTTGTAACTGTGTAACTCAGAGCCTAAAGGGCCATGCTTTAAATAACATCATCCTGTATCAGTGTGGCATCACCTTGTGGGCAGGAGGAGTTCGCTGCTTGGGTTTCATCAGTCGTTGTACCTGTCTTAACATGAAAAGAAAGTTCTCCTTCCTCTTCTTCTTAAATAAATTGTCTGGTTGTGTCTAGTGCCTACACCCTCCTGTAATGGCTTTGAGTCAGCTATTGCACGAGCTTTCAGGTCAGCCACGGAGGAGCAGATTTGCCTCGTAGCAACTGTTCGTCTTGTCACACCGCAGTTCTTAAAGGTGAGAGCTCTGCCACTGCATCTTCCCTTTTGTGCGGGGCTGGGCTGGTGCTGGGCGGCAGAGCTGCGGCTGGTACCCCAGCCCTGTGCCTGGCTCCTGCGAGGGGACCTGCGTCGCAGCACCCTCAAACACTGCGCTCAGCAGCACAGATGGTTTGTGCAGAGGGTTGGTAAATGAGAGAGGACACCACTGTGTTGGTGAGTGGGAGACAACATAAATACGTATTTTGGAATTATGAGATATTAAGCGGGAGTCACTTTTGAGGAGAGGCAGTTGTGTGATGGGGCATCTCAGAGCAGTCAGACCTGGAACCACCAATGCAAGGTGACCAGCTAAACTGCTTGAAAAGCTGCAGCCTTTAAAGAAATAAATACATCCCAGCACTCCTTTGTGTAAGAAGGCCACCCACATCTTGAAACACTGTGAGCACCGTGTTTCGTGGACTCTTTCTGCTGGTCTGCAGGTGTCCTGTGGCGCAATGCAGTGATGGCAGGGATAAGGACCATAGGTGCTTCTTGCCCAAGAGAGCATTAGCCAGCTCAGTTTGAGGCTGGATCTGCTGCTGTCATCCATCTTCAGATAACAGTATTTACGCAAAGCTGGGGAATTTTGCCTACGGACTGCAAGATGAGGCCCTTGGACTATTTATCCTAGCTCTGAAATTCAGCCCAGGGTAAAATATTCAGCCCCTCTTCATCAGTTTATGCACCTATAAAAAAAAGGCTTATACATTTCTTAGAGGAAAATAAGCCAAGTGCTTTAAAGGCCCTGTATTTTGCTAGGCTTTGTTATACCAAGGAGATGCATCCTCGGTTTTTTTTAGAGATCTCCTTTTGGCATTTCATAGAAATAAACGTCTGAATGTGCCAACTGTTTTGCAGGAGCTCTGCAATGTTGAAGAGCCATGTGAAGAATTTACATCGAGGCATAGTTTGGAATGGAAGTTTTTATTCTTGGACCACAGGTAAGAGATTTGGTTTTAGTCACTGAAGAATAAACAAACAGTAGTTTCAAACCAGAAAACTTTGTGTAACTATTGTCGGGGATCCCAAGTAGGTTCAGAGTATTATTACCGAAAAAGTAGTAATGCTCTGAACCTATTTAATAGGCATCCTTAAATGCTTTGCTCTTTTCATATATTAGGCAGGTAAGAAACCATATAAAATGGTGGGAAAATAGCTAGAAAAATGTCTAACTTCACCAAGCTATTAAGTCATTAAAGCTAAGCAGTGTGGTTCCTGTTCCCTGGATTGGTTTAGCTCCTCTGTTTTCCACCTACAACTTCCAGGAATCCTTTTGCAGTGTCAGTAAATATTTGATTTTTACCTTGAGAAATTATGGAATTTATAAAAATAAAGGAAAAAGCAGTGGATTAGGTGATTTAATTGCAGATTTGTTTTTGACAATGCTGTACTGTGGGCTAGGCTTCAGCTTGGTGAATGAAACAGACTGGAAGCACTTTATTAAACTGATTAACAGAGGATTCACTTTCTTCAAAAGAGGCTGGAGGTTTTTGTTCACTTTTACATCTCTGTATTTGACATGTATGCCTAAGCATATTGCAAAATCCTACCCTTGCCATTATCTCTCTTTTTGCAAGCTGTGCAAAGGTAGTCATTGCTAGAAATAGAAGACTAGTAAATTTTAGGGAAAAAAAATATTCGGGGTGAAAAAAAGCTAAATATCATCTGCACATTTAGAGCAAGAAAGAGAGAGAGCAAATAGAAATGAATAATAACTTGCCTTTATATAGTAAACAAGATGTGTACCTTGAAGCACAGAGGAACTGACCCTGTGACAGCCCTACAATTAATGCTGTGTGGTTTGGGATAGTTGGCTTATTATTCATGTTGTCGAGATCTTGCTGAAGTGACTTTGTTAGACTTTAACTGGCCTGCACAATAATGCACATTTTCAGAGTCGGGTGATTAATGTTCAGATTCATAAAAGAGCCCCAAGCCCCGTTTCCCAGTCTGACGGAGTGAGCTGGTTTGCCAAAGGGCTGTGTCCCAGCAGCTCCTGTGAATGAGGTGAGCAGGAGCTGCTTTGAAACCTATCAAAGAGTCTTTGATGAATCTGGGCTATGACTCAGGGAGGAATCTCTCTGTGCCAGGTGCTTGCAGCCACTCCAGTCCCACTGATATCCCCAGTGAGGAAACCATTGTCACTGAGAGTCAATTAAGCTGATGCAGATGCAAGGCAGAGTTTGTGACAGCCCCGGATGTGAGCGGTGAGCCCAGGTGGAAAAATAAGCAGGGGATCCTGTGCGGTGTCTCATTTAATCACCAATTCAAACCTCTCTCCAGTGCAGTCTGCAGGACGCTGTGAAATGTTCTTGGGTATTTTGCTGTTTCTTGCTTATTTGCATCAACTCGCGCGGCCTGACGCTGAGGTGTGCCATCAGCAGGGGCAGAGGGTTCCGAGCATGGGCTGGAATCAGGACCTTTGCCATCATGATGACAACATAAATTGGAATAAAGATAGATAATGCAGAAATCACTCCATAGATCAGTATAAACATTAGAAAATTAGTAAAAATCTGGATTCTGGGTCTACATGTAAATATGTGTAGAGGAAGAAAATCTGTCAACTTTAATAGTGTTTCCCTTCTCACTGTGGTCCTCTCCTTATTTTCCCTTTGTTTATTAAAAGACTGTGCTGGAAAGGCTCTCTGAAGGCTGTGCATGGCCATTTGCACAGTAAGTTGCAGGCCTTATGGCTGGAACTTCAGCTAACAAGACATTTCTAAATTGTTCCACAAGCAAGGCAGCTCCTTGTCAAATGACAGATGAGGAGCATTCTGTGGTTGCTTTCTCATTTAAAGAATTCTGGCGAAAGTCAAGAAAGCATGATACTTTCCTGATCAGCTTAAATGTTTATCTGATGTGCATCTGAAAGACGTTATTGTCTGGAATATAAGCATGTCATTAAAGATAGGAGAGACACTGGTGCGTTCTGCCAAAGAGACAGCAAGGAAGGACACTTTAATAAATACTCACATTATCGTCGTTAACAGAAATCTGGGTCACATGAAGAAAAGGAACACAGTGCTCTATGAAAAGTCATTTGAATAAATAAAGCTGTATTGTGGCAGAGACCACTGTGTTTCAACAGATTTACCATCAGAGTGTGGAGGACTGGCCCTTCCAGCCAACCCCTCGTGCTGGGACTGGGGAGCTCCTGCCGAGACCTTGATGCTCCTGGAGCTGCTGTTGATCAGATCCCCAGCTGTGCTTTTCCCATTTGCTGCCAGACTTCCCACAGTTGTGGGGAAGAGAGAGGTGTTAGACCCGTCTGGGCTCTCTTTAGTTGAATAATCTATGTCCACCATGTAGTGTGGTTACTACCACCATGCCCACCATGTGGTATGATTACTACCACCATGGCCAAGAGTACGAATGTGGAGCTGGGTTGCTCAGCCAGGACAGGTGAACTTCCCACATTAATATCCAGAAAACTCAGGATCAATCCATCCAAACCCAAATGTACAATTAAATATTTATTTGCTCATATTCTTGGCCGCTTTATGGCATTCACCATCCTTAAGAGGGTCACTCGACACACCAAGGGAAGGGCAGCAGGAGAGGCACTTTTATAGGCAGTGACACCTTCGGACTGCCCTGGTTTTCAGTCGTTAACCTTTTCACTAACACACCGTCACCTAATTCCTGAGGAACATGCTGAACTTGGCAGGTGAGCCTCACGCTATCAGCACTTCCAGCAGCCAAAACAAATAGGTGGAGCCAAATTGGCACAAGTCCTGCCTCACCAAGTACACGCAGTGCTTGAATTGGTGCAAGCAGGAGTGCACTTGAGTGCCAGGGAACAGAGGTGGCATGCTGATAACATGAGTAGAGGCAAAAATAGTGATTTTCTTCTCACATTTCAGTGTCGTTTCATAGTCATAAGCTAGCAGGCTCTGGTGAAGGCTGTGCAAAAACTCGGTGTTGTTAGGACACTTGCTTAAAAAAAAAAAAATCTCATATTTTGCCTAGGAAATGGAGGATCTAGACTTGACAGCAGAATAGTTGGCTAAGTCATTGCAACATACCCATCTAAATACTTCCTCGATTCTTGCTCTACCTGCCATAGGAGTAACAGTCCTTAAAATCAGCCCCATGCCTACTTTTATCTTTATGACCAGCATAGAAACATCTTTTGCTGGTTATAATTTCCCAAGGCTTTCCATGGGAACAATTACATTTTCTTTTACCCAGGCTGGTCCTGACACACATTGCAGCTTCCCACTTACTCTTTCTTCTACAGTTACTACCCAGATGACATTTACATCCAGCCTACTGGATAATCTTACTCGAGCTCCAAGCTATTACGCACACGAACAGCCGTAGCGTTTGTCAAGCTGCGTGTCTCACAAACGTGCTTAATTAATTGAGTCACCTGCGTACGTACATGCCTTTCTCTACACCCACATAATGAATAGGCTATGAAACAGTGAACACACACCTTTTCATTTTCTCAATTTTTACCTCTCCCTTGCTGTTTTTTTTTCTTTTTTGCTTGTATATGAAAATACGTTGTTGTGTATATGAAAATCCACTCCTGATTTCCCTGCCAAGTGAACACACAAGATGGTTTTGGTCACTAGTACCGCAGCATATCTGCCAGAGTGTCAAAGTGTTGGGTTTTGTTCTCACTCCCTGCCCTTTGCTTCCCTTCTAGGGCTCCGCCTATTATAGGATATTTACCCTTTGAGGTTCTGGGAACGTCAGGGTATGATTACTACCACGCAGATGACCTGGAGCTTCTTGCTAGGTGCCATGAACACTGTAAGTTCCTCTCCCTCTGCAGCACGCCTGTCTGATCGTGTTTGTTGCTTGTGCCAGACCTTCTGCTGTTGTCACAAAAAGCATCTTTCTCTGGGGCGCGAGGGAATTCTTCTTTCCTGTGACAGACTGTCATAGCTGACGCTTACCCGGGAGGTTGAATCCCTGCAGAATTCGCTCAGATCAGGAACTCTTTCTGCAGGTTTCCCAAACTGGCAGATACCCTGTTTGAGCACAGGTTGTCTGAGAGTGAAATGAGATGAATAGATGGGAAGTCAGAACTTTACACCCTCTGCCTCCAGTGTGTGAGGACAGCCCCAGACCCTGATATTGATTGTCACAATTCATGGGGTCTTGCTGTTCCCCTGGGCTCTGGGGACAGCCAGCAGGCTCAGCTCACCAGAATGCCTTCGGAAAGCAGCAGCTGGATGCCCTGCCTGAGCAATTAGATGTTCTGAACTTCACTTACTATTAGTAAATTCCTCTGGAGATTCAGACTCTTTTTAAAATACAAAAGTAACAAATACAGATTCCCTGTGGATGAAGATGGCTCAGTTTTGGTCGACCTGAAAGTAAAGCAGAAACGTCCAGTTCAGGCTGATGTGTGAACACCAGAGAATGTCCTTGAAGTTCACCTTCATGCAAGGTGAAGTACTGTGACCTGCAAGAGCCCAGGAGGAGCACCTGGCCCGAGTACTGCGGCATTCAGCCCGCTGCTTTTGAAGGCTGGAGCTGATCGGAGGAAGGGCAAAAGCTGGCAGCAGACATGGTCTATTATTAGTCAGTGTGCTTTTCCTACCAGATGAGCATGTGAGGTGTTTTATCCCCAAGACTGTATTTTTCCATTTTGTTACATGCACTTCAGACCAAGATATTGAGCCAGAATGAGGTCTGTCCTCCAGCTGGTTTGCATTGCCAAGCACCGTAATGAAAAGTAACTACGCACTTGATGAAATGCATCTAGGTAATCAGATATTTTGCCAAGAAATATTACTTACAGGTTTCCTGTTGGGCAAGCTCTCTGTTTGTCTCTCTGCTCCCTCCATTTGAGAGTGTTTTGTCAAAAGGAAGCAAGGACACCCCAGAGAGCGGAGAAAGCGGGATGCTGTCATTGCTCTGAGATGCAGAGCAGCGCGATGCCCGGGCACCCAGAAACTCCACAGTCCCCCAGCATGCTGGAGCTAGACAAGCTGCTTCATCTCAGAGTTGCAAACCACCCCCATCTCAGCCACGTACCCTCTGCCACTCACACGTATAAGGTGCTAAAGGAGCTAGTAGAGAATGGCGAAAACATCAACTTCTCTGAATGTCAAGTTTCCCCACTCCACGTTCCTGCATGCCTGCATGCTTTCCTGCCCTGCCAAGGCAGAGTGCTGGTACAAAGCAGGCGGCGGGGATGCAGGTTGCCCAGCTGAGCCCCCGAAGGAAGCTGTGAAAGGGGCTAGACACACAAGTTGTGTCAAGTGCAGCGAGCGTGTAGATAGGAACATTTTAATTGTTCTCAGGTACAGTACTTTTAGTGCTGTTTGTTTAAAAGACCATTCAAACAGAAGTGAGCTACTTAACCAGACGATGTCCTTTTGGTAACAGGCGTGTGCAGTTTGACGTAGACTCTAACTATGGTGAGAGTGGGGTCAGGTCGTTCAGCAGAGAATCTATTTAGTGATTCATGTTCTACATCTCCACCAGCCACAGACACCCTCTTATACATTAGAAGAGTGTTTGCACAACACACCTGCAGAAAAGGATCTTTTTAATCTTACTGTGCAGGGGGGCAAAGTAAGGTGCTGGCAAAGTGACTTATGGAAGTTGCTTCAGGAAATCTCTGCCAGGACTAGGAGCTGAGTGATCGCTGGCACAGCGTGTGAGCCAGGAGACCTTCACTAACTGCTACATCTGAAGGCCATCACTGTTAGTGGAATCACTAAAGAAGTTAGTCCTGATATTTAACAAAGTAGAGGTGTGCAAGTGAGCAAAAAGCCTTGGGTTAGCGTGGCTTGATAAGTTCCCTTTCATCAGGCTGACCGCTCTGGGCAGGCATCTTGCCTACTGTGAAATGAAACGGGTTTGCTTAAATCACATTTGTATTTTACTTTGCATTAATTATGGGTATTTTAAGTAAGCGTGTTTCATTTTGTACTCCCAGCAGTCCAGGAACAATTAATGTGGTTATTTAATGTAGTTCCCATCATTATGTTGCAGTTGTATTACACCACTTGAGATTTGTCTGGACATACCCTGATAATATGTACCAGGTTTGGCGTATTTAGGTCATCTCTCAGAAGAAAACTCTCAGTTAAACTGCTAAAACTCCACTATCTTATTGTTGTGTGCCATTATTAGGATCCTGACTTCAAGCTTTTGAAAGGCTTTCTCACGTACTTGTGAAAGGCCAGTACTTTGTTTAATTAATGTTATTCATGCTTATTTCAGAGAAGCCCACAAATAAGTTATAACAATGTAGGTAGTTATATAGTTATGCCAATTACTAGTTATAAGAACAATCTCAGAATAGCAAAGCGCACTTTTGAAAGTCAGTAGCAGAAAAGAACCCAAATAAAAGCTCAGTTTGTGGGTGTGTATCATCTGTCTTGTTTATAAAGCCACAAGAGCCCTTTTAGTGCAGTAGCAGATTGCACAAGGGGTACTGGGACCGAGTGGTTTTTCTAATCACCTTTGCACCATGAAATTTGTTTGCTATAAATTGCTTTGTTTTTTGTTTACCAGTGATGCAGTTTGGGAAAGGAAAGTCCTGTTACTATCGGTTCCTGACGAAAGGCCAGCAGTGGATCTGGCTGCAGACACACTACTACATCACCTACCACCAGTGGAATTCCAAACCCGAGTTCATCGTTTGCACGCACCTCGTAGTCAGGTAGGAGCAAGCACCAAACGCTTCACAATGTATGTCCCATGTGCTCATCCATTATTTCTTCTAGCTCTGTTTTGTGTTAGCCAAATATTTGCTGTGTGTATTGATATGCTATGATGGTATGTAATTTCATAAAACTATTATGACAGAGAACAGAGGGAAAAGCATAGTGTGTTTTTGTTACTCTTTTTTTTTTTTGGCAACGGGGCCAAAAGCCTGGAAGCCACCCTTGGCCAAGTCTATCAGTGTGTTCCATTCCCCTTTTATCCCCAGCAATGACACGGCCATAGGAAGAACTAAAGCTGTTAAGAACCAGACAGCTTTATGGGCATGAATGGGATCATACATCTACAAAACCTTTTGAGCAGAACTTGAAATATTGATGACTTGAAGCCACTGTCCTGCCAGCCTTAGTCCTCCCCTGAAACGCAGCCCAGGATCCCCACCTAGTGGGAAGCTGCTTGTGCTTGGCTGCAAAACTGCGCGGACGGCGATGCACGCGTGGGATGCTCTGCGATACGCACCTTCTGGAGGGGAATCTGCTCGATTCCCGCTGTCATCTCAAAAAAGATTGTGTTAAGAGTGAGAATATATTTATGGGCTTGAAAAATAGTGACATACTGGTTTGCTCTGTTCACTTGAGTAAACATATTGCTCACTGCGTCTTGCTTTACTGTCAGGAATCAATTTGTGAATTTTTTTTTTTCTGGTCCTTGGTTTTTTTTGTCAAACATCTGGAAGAACAAACACTAGTAAACTGGGATGTTCTGAAACACAGACTGAGAACACCTTACACCACTAAGCAGGTGTAAGTGATTAGAGCTATGTGTGCTGACATAAAGTATATGTCAGGTGTTATCATAAGCAGATGTTGGATAGAGAGATCCCTTCTGGGCTGTGTTGCTTCTGCCATCGTTCAGGGAATTTGGCTTCACTATAAGCTCTGACTTTATTGTGCATGAACTTCTTTCTGGTTCCAGTGCCTCTTAAACCTGGTGGTATAGTCCTAAATAGAATTTGAAATTAAATTCTAACTCGTATAGTTAAGGTTTAAAATATATTATTGAAACACACAAGTTAAAACATGATTTCAGGAAAATTCATTGCCTACAATGGTGTAAATGAGTTGAGTTCAGCACCTCCTCTCCAATTCATCCCAATGGTGAATCATGTGGCATTGTTTACTGTAAATATTTTATTATTTAAGAGAAAAAATAGTAATGAAAGCTAATATACACTTTAGAGACATATTTCTGGGGATTCCTGCACCTCGCATTGTGCCTGGGCAGCCGTCGGTTTGTATTCAGAGCTCCCACTGGAGCGCGGGATGTTAAGGCTGATGCAGACGCTGCACAGCGCTGTGTGCACCCACAGAAAGAGGGGACCTGGCCTCCTCCCTCCCAAGGCACTGGTTTAGCTCTCACTGAGCTGCTAGCAACACTGCAAAAAAATGGATTCTTGATCATCAGCAGGTTAGAAAATGAATGTACGTTTGCTATGGCAGGTACCTGCACAGAAGCTGTAGGATCATTTTTTTCTGCCTGATTATGGAAAATAGGAATCTCCATTATTAGGAAAATTGTACTGAGGACAAGGACATCCATTTTGTCTTCAATAACCAAACGCACTTTGCTGTTAGATTAGTTTTGCTTGAGGGCATCCAGGTTCAGAATTTGCAAAGGAGCATCTATGTTTGTGCTTGGACTGATTAATGCAATTAATCGTGTAGGCTCTGCAGTCCTGGGCACAGTGGGACTGGGACACTGCCCTGTTCTTTTGAATCTGGGGATGTTCAGTGTGTGCAGTTATTCACAGATTGGAAGGCTGTATGATGATGTTCCTCTAAGCACCTTTTATGTGAGAGAGAGTGTGTGTGTGCTGTGCAAAGCTTGTGACTCAACATGAACACTCCATAGTCATCTGTATGGGAGGATAGTTACCGTACAGTAAAAAATAACCAGACTGAAAAACTGTATTTAATTTTTTTTTTTTTTTAGTTATGCAGAAGTTCGAGCTGAAAGGAGGCGAGATCTTGGCCTTGAAGAGTCATCAATTGAACTGGCATCCTCTTCTCTAAAGGTACCGTGTCCCTTTGCAGTTGAATGAGTGGGTGTTTAAACCAAACTGAGTAATCACTTACCAGTCTTGGGAAGATATCTGTTCCTTTTTCTCTTCCTTTACTCCCGTCTCCTTCTAAGCCTTCAGTTGGGTTATGACTCAGGCAGACCCTGAGAAGTTTTCCACTGCATGGCTGTAACCTGCCCGTCTGGGTTCAGGCGCGTAACTGCAAATTCAGGAGTTGCATTGCTGCTGTTCTGCTGTTCATTATCTTTCTGAGACTGTTTCACAAACGATAGGTTAAACCACCTCAGTTCAGAAGAAGAACAGTAGAGCTGGAGGCTAGATAGCTGGACCTGTCACTGTTAGGAAGGCACAGAGGATGTGGGCACAGGGCAGCACCACATGGCACCTGTGTTGTTAATGCCAGCTCGTCACTGACACTCAGACAAAGATTGGAAGGGAAAGCACTTATTCCAGATTTCAGCTCTGTTTACACCATTGGGCAGGATCACATCAAGTGTAGGATTGTGACCAGAGCAATAATTTCTGTGGCCTGAATCAGCCTGGCATCCCAACACACCTGCTCAATTAACAAGGTCATTTTAATTACTATTAAGTTCCTCCTCTCAGTAGTTTACGAATAAGACCAGTAATCAAAGTAATTTCAAGTGGATTCTTGTGTAATTATCATCCCATTGGCCTCATTGCTCTTCAGACATTATTTTATAGAAGGCGTTTATGGGATGTATAGGGGAAGCTGTCCCAGAGATGTTTTCTGCTTGAGCAAGGACTGTCTTGCAAACTGCTGCTTCTCTGTCACCACAGCACACTTCTGTGTCTTTTTCCCCTTTCCACGTGATGGCCGAGACATTGTTCTGCAGACCTTAAGCTGCATCTGTTGATGTAAGGCAGCTGGAGGAGAGGCAGAGCGATCATCCCCATTGCTTGGTGTTCTGGAGGGGAGTGGGAGGCTGGGGAGGTCCCTGGGAGGCATGGGGAGGGTGGTGGCATGGCCAACGCTGCCACTCATGTCCTGCAGGTGAAACAGTCTCAACAGTTACGGGCTGTTTGCCATAAACCGTCTGCCAGTGGGCATCTGTCGTTCTGGTGTGATGGCTCCAAAGCTGTCACTGTTCACTAGCTCAGGCTGTTCCCCTCTGCGGATGCGCTGCCAGGTTCCTGCCTGGGGCAGCCTGCTGGGAGCCACTGCTCCCTGGGAGCTCTCAGCATCACCTGGTACCTGTTTCCCACAGGAGCCATTTGCTGTAGGTTCTCCTAGGGCTGCAGCTGATGTCCCTGTGCCACTGCTCCATGCCCTTTCCCAAGCATCTATCTCTTTAATGAATTAAACTGTTCCCCAGACAGCCCCTCCTGCCACCTGCACTCGTTACCTCTGCCACCACTCCCCGGTGTGCCACGGCCAACGAGCTGTGACATCCCTGAAGAAACGGGGCAGCAGGAAGCTGACTATAAAAGTATATTTCCATTGTCACGGAGCTCCGTGGGCAGGAGAGCAGGAGGGTGGCGTGCCAGAGTGTGGGGCACGGGCAGCAATCACCCAACACATGGTGTGTCCCCTCCCACCGCCTCTCGCTGCCATCAGATGGGTGTCCCAGGACAGAAACACATGGCATCACCCCAAAGCCAGCGGTGCGTGGGACGTGATCCTGAGGGTCCTGTCTGCACAGGGATACCTGGAGGCTTTAGGGTGGACATTGAGGGGCTCTCCGAATGTGGCAGCAGGGTTTGGTGGTGTGCTGCAGTGGTGGCCTTCTCCACACCCAGCCTGTTATTTTTCTTCTCAAACAAGCAGTCGGGGAGGTGGGGGTCCCCTCCAGCACCGTCCTCTGCAGCTAATGGTCTCGCTGCTTGTGCTTCACTCCCCGCAGAGCCACAGCAGCTACCTGGACATGGGGCAGTGCAGCAGCAGCCAGGACGCCAGCCGGGAGGGAATGTCACTGTCGTCCCACAGCTCCCGGCGCTCCTCGCACACCGCCCTCTCCGACTCTGCGTGTAGGTGCCAGCATGGCCGAGGGCAGCCCACCGCGAGGGCGAGGAGGGGGCTGGAGGCAGAGTGGCCTCTAGAGTACTGGGGTTTGGCTGGGAGGGATCAATTCCAGGTGGGAGGAGGGTGCTGAGCACTGGGACTGATGTACTGACCGGTAACAGGTTACGGTACAGCAGCAGAGCTGCGGCCGCATGCTGCCTCCTCCCTCTTAGCCCACTGCTGAGGTGACAGCAGCTTTACTCCTGCTTACTACCACCCAAGGGCTGTGGTTGTTTGCTGTGGCTCGGGGGACAGGAGGTGACTCGCTAAGCTGAAGCAATTTGATTGAGCCCCGAACCTCACTGACAAAACTTTTATCATGGGGTAGTTTGGCCCCTGATGATAAACCCCTGCAGAAGGAGCACAGGAGGCACCTGCTTACTGGCAGCTTCATGCCTGCTCCCACGAGTGTCACCCACCCCAGGGCAGCAGTGAGGGGACCGCAGTGCCCGTGTGGGGCTGTGGGTAGGAGACAACTTGTGACTTTTCTTCAAATACTTGCCAGGTGGAGAGTGGGAAAGCTCACCTGGAGATACTCACGGAGGGACGGCTGAAGGGGACATCAGCATCAGGAGGGAACCCTGCAAGCCAGGAGGAGAGCCAGAGGGCCACGGAGGGGCAGTTTGGGGACCCAGTTTGGCAGCGTTTGGGTTGTTCAGGCTTAGCCAGAATACCCAGGCACAGGTCTGCTGTGTCAGAGTAAACTGTCTCTTTTCCAGCCACGTCGTCCATGCGACACACGGACACCAGCACACCCACGCGGCCATCGGCACCAGGGGGACAGGCGGAGAAGGCGGCCCTGCGGCTGGCAGCAGCTGGGAGCACTCAGGTGGGTGCTTCCTGTGAGCAAAAGCCTTTCTGATGCCGTAAAGAAATGAGCTTGACAGACCTTGCTCTTGCCCTCAGAGAGGCTGGATCCCCACCTCTGAGTGTGCTGGGCCCTGCTGTGGGATTTCCCAGGGCTGGGGGGAGCACTGGGCAGTGGAGCCGGTGCAGAGCTGCCAGGGGCTCCTCTGCTGCCGCTTTTCGGGGTTCAGTTTGCTCCTCCAGGACACCACGAGCCCACTTTTCTTGGGCTTTGTGCACATGAAATGGCTTTATCCGAAAATGAATGCTGGCACCACGGATTTGCATTAGCCGGGGGCATGCAGGAGGTTAAATTCTCCCTTCAGACTCATCCTCAGCTCTCCACATGGAGCTGTCTGATTCTCTGCATTTGTTCATCACCAGTATGAGCTGGTATCACACAAGCTCTGCACGAGAGCTGCTATGGACCTACAGTAAGGCAAAGTTTTCATTTCCAGGCCATAGCAACTCCTCAAGCCCCCGGTGAACACCTCCCTCAGCATCCCGCGGCTCAGCCGGCGGTCCCCTCCCAGCACGCCGGGACGGTACGTGGTTTATTTTTGTTAAACGCACTGGTGTGGCCGGTCAGCGGGGCAGACTCAGTGGCTCTGGTTCACTGCTCTGACCTCTGCACTGGCTGGTCCCAGTGTGGGGCCAAGGTTTCAGTGCCCTTTTTGTTGCTGAGATTTACCTGCAACAAAATTATTGCAACCAGTTATTTCAGCAAGGAGACAGAGCTGGTAGGACGCCCACGGGAATAGCTTAGGAGAAGGTTTACACTTGTCAAAACCATCAGGGGCTGCTGAAGGCTCATCTCCTCATTGCTGGTGACTAACTGCAGGCTGAGATGATGCTGAAAAGTTTTATTGCCCTGGTAGAGGAAGGAGATGTCATGGAAGGTTTGAATTAGGCCAGAAAAAGAAAAAATATCTAATAAAAATGTGGGCGTCATAAACCATAGCTATGAGGCCCATCCTCACAGAGCTTTGAGGTCAGTGTAGTAAACGTTCAGGCTGTGACACAGGGATTGAAGACGGCAATGCAGGAGTGAAGGACGGGTCCCAGGGTGGGAATGCAACCTAACTTGGGCCTGGCATTTGGCAGATATAATCAGCAGCACAGCTGAAAGCCCAGCCTGGAGCTGTGGCAAGGGTTAGCATGCCGTGTCTGCCACACAGCGCAAGGGGTCTGAAATCAGCAGTGTCACACTAGAGGGACAGGCGAGTCCCATGCACAGACACTACGTCTGCACAGAAATTTAACAGCCCAAGATCTGCAGTGAGGCACTGAGTATGAACCAGGTGTGCTGCTGCTCTGGAAGTACAGTGGTACTCTGGCTAAATATGCAATTATCATTTTTTGTCAGCATCATATTTTCTATGGCAAAAGCTGACAAGCAGTTGATTTTCTGAAGCCGGCATCACTAGGAATGTGAGTAGCAGGACTGGTCCTATCCTGTGATCTTGTTCTCTGTTCTCCGCAGCCACTGTACCATTTCCCAACCCAGCTGGGGATGATGCATCAGCTGAAAGAGCAGCTGGAGGAGAGGACGCGCATCCTGCAAGCTGACATCAAGACGCAGCAAGAAGAGCTCCACGTCATCAAGGAGCAGCTCCAGCTAGTGCAGGACTCCAACCTGCAGGTACCCGCTGCCCCTGAGGTTCCCAAACCCACAAACCATTTGCTTTTCCTTTCAGCACGCAGGTCGGTAACAAAATTGCCAGAGGCAAAAGCATTTAGAAATGAGCTCTGCATAAATTGGTAGCTTGGTCTCAGAGTGGGAGCAGTGTCTCCTGAGAGATGAGGAGCATCAGTATCTACTTAAGTACTGAATTAGTAATTTTCATGATTTAGAGAAAAACAACCCCAAGCTAATCCAAAGTCCCCCCTGCACAGAAAGCTCAGCGGTTCGGTGGCTGGTTGGTGCTGCTGCATCCCCAGTGCCATTCCTGCAAAATGCAACATGCGTAATGAAGCTGGAACAGTCGTGACTATGAATAAATGTCTGGGCACAAGCTAACATTTGATTTTCTATTATTCATGGTTCACTTTGCCCCTGGATTTAGAGGTGTTGCTGCTGCAGTGTTCTATATATGTTGATAGAGACAGCCTGGGAGCCGGAGACGGCATCTCCCAGGCAGTACAACCACCGTATGGGCTGCGACAACTCATACATCTCTTTTATTTAAAGATGCTGATGCAGCAGCCGATCCCCGTCGTCTTTAACAACGCGCAGCACCCCAGCCCCAGGAGGCCACCGCCGCCGGGGACGCCCAGGCAGACCACAGCCAAGAAGTCACCACAGCCAGGCCTTACAGGGACGAAGCACTACTGCAGCACCCGCCTGCCCCCTCCTCGCCAATTCCTCAGGGACCCCTGTGGCACAGCTGCCCAGGTCACTGGCTGCTTCCTTGCCTTCATCATCCCCTTTCCTGGCTATGTAAATACTTGTCTGCCGTGTTCCCCCTCCCTGTGGTCCCACCCGTCTCCTCTGGGCTGGTTTTGCTCCAGAGCTGGCATTACAGAATTTGTGTTGGGTTGTGAATGATGTTATTCAACTGTAAAAATAAAAGGCAGGCAGCCTAAAAGCATTAAACCTTGGGGACTGCTGGAGCCGTCCTGGTGACCAGAGAGGAACTGAATGGGAGGCTTGGGCTCTCCTTTGCTTCTATTTGCGATTGTAGCATGATGCTCCTTCGTAGCCAGTGAGAGTTGCGACTTTGTAACATGGGCAAGTAGGCATAATTTTAAAATATTAATTTTCTTCTGTCTGAGAAGTTTTGGAAGGCAGCTTTGTAAAACAAGTTTGTCATCACTAGACCTAAATTTAGAGATGGTCACATCTCCTTGGGAAACAGTTGAGGTGTCCAAAAGCAAAAAGAAAGGACCAAAACTACTACTTTAAAGGAAGGATGAGATTATTTCCTTAGGGACTTCAGATTTGCGCTCCTCCTTCCCTGTTAAGCTGCTCTCTTCTCCCTCGAGCCTTGTGTGCCCTTACCCTTGTACTCTGATTTCTCAAGGGACCATCCACACCTCCGGCTAGGGACCCCAGTGTGGAGGCAATAAATGCAAACAGGTTGGTTGTCCTGAACAGATGTACTGCTCCTACCACTGTGCTCAGGGGGAATATCCTACTGCTCCTTCTGCTTTTCCCATCTACAAACTGGAAGCACTTATTTTAAACTTCTGTTAGGGAGCTTTAAAAACCTATGTGGGTATCTATGTGTTCATTTCAGGTACAGCAGCAGCAGCAGCACCTAGTGAGAGGAAACCAAGCCCAGCAAACGTGTCTGCCGGGGCAGACGAGCATCTCGGTGCCCCTCTACAACAACCCCATGGTGTTTTCACAAACACATCCCATCGCAGTGGCTGCACAGACGCCGACCGACAGCAGCGAAAGGCAACCGCAGGCTGACTACAGCCAGGACAGGAGCCTCAGGTATGAACACAGCCCTGCTGGGACCATCCTGATGGTGATGATAGAAAACAGCAATATCGGGGTGGCGGGGAGGGCAGGTATGGCCAGGTTTGGGGGGGTGATGGTCTCTGGGTGCCACAGCAGGGGCGCAGGGATGTTCCCTCCTGCACAGATCTGGGTTAGTGGGGAGCCCGGTGGGTGTGCGAGCAGGGTGTTGTGCACACCATGCCGTACCCTCGGGGACCTGAAATCCTTTTCTTCCCATATTGCCGTAAATTGTCCATGGAGCTCAGTAACCTTTGGATACCTGCTGCTGTCAAAGGGAGAGAGTAGGAAAAACGAGCAGGGATAGCCATTCCCAAATCTGTGTCTGCTTGCTCTGAAGCTCCAGGGTGTCTTTTCTCCAGCCAGGACAAGTGCCATGGCAAAGCCATTTTTCTTCTATACAACGCTGGAAACGCATAAAACATATACAACTGCCCAAAACTGTTCAACCACCTTTCAGGGAGGTATCTGCAGACACTGCCTACATGATCCAGCCATTTCAAAATATTGTGTAAGGAAACAAGATAAACCCTAGAGGTCTCACCATCTATAAAACGTATTTCTTACATGAACGATTTAGCAAGTTTCAGCTCACCTCTGCGAGCGCATTAGACCAGGTGATAATAAGCATCCCATTTCATTAGCTTTTCTCAGGGTGATGGTTTGCATGCTTTCAGGGAGGATTTTCAGGGATTTGTTTCAAGAGACTGACTGTCAGGAGTTTGGACCTCTCACTTCCCTGACCGTCCTCTGTTTTTCCACCCCAGGATGCTGTTGGATCAGTCTCTCCAAGCCGCGATGCCCGCCGCCAACGGCAGTGGCCAGGCCACACAGAGCGGTGCCAGCAGGCAGCAAGGAAAGTGAGTCTCTGCTGGACCTTGTTATCCTGCAGGGTTTTAGCAGGGCACAGGAAAAACTTGCATGTGATTACACAAACACAAACAGTCCACAGTCTTAAAAGAAACAAAAGCTCAGCTGGTTAGGAGAAGAAGTAATGAGAATATTTTTTAAGTACAAAGAACTTTAAGATAACTAAAATGCTTTGAAAAAATATTTTTAATAATTTTTGGGCTTTTGCAAAGCCTAAAATGCTTAATCAAGTCATGGAGGAGATTTAAAGCCTTAAAAACCTTAATTTTCTGCAGTTCCAGTCCATGCTTGATGGGGAGGGGGGAAATGTGGGGCCTGCTTTCGCCAGGCTCTGCATGGTTTGACAAACCCACCTCCAGCCTGGTTCCTGCAGCACCTGGGCTCCCCAGGGCTGGCTCCGGTGGTGGGTGTGGGTTTGGGTTCTCACGCCTTATTTTCCTCCTCATGGCAGATTCGTTGCAGAGCAGCAGATCTTGCCTCCCTCAATACAGATGCAGCCCATCACCTGTAGCACCTTCCGACCTCCAGCCCCGTCACCCGTGTTCTCCCCGTCTCTGATGATCCCCCACCCCAGCTTCACATCCCACCAGGCAAACGCTCCGGTTCACCTCCACCAGTGGCCACAGCAACAGGTTCCGAAGCACCGGCTCTACCTTCAGGTAAAGGAGCTGGAGCAAGTTTGTGAGGATGCACATGGATGGTTTTGGGTTTGGGTTGGGTTTTTTTGAAGAAATAGGGCTTACCTGGTTAATCAAACCTGGTCAGTGCACTCACATGTCCTCCATGCCCATTGTATCTGCATGTACCCAAGTGCTCAGCCTTTCTGGCCTGGCTCTGCACCCGTTCAAGGCCGTATTTTCCAACAAACTTAGTTATCACTCAGTGACAGAAGAAATATCCAGTTTTTCAAGCACGGCTTGTCATCCGGAGGAGCTCGGGTGAGAATCTTGCTGTAGACGAAAGATACGATAAGGGATAAGCTCTTCTGAAAACATGCCTCCTGCTGTTATGTCTCAGCATAGCAAGTTTTTTTATCAACTGCCGTCACTGCTTTCTTGTAATAAATGGGTGTTTCACCAGAGAAGGTGATTTTGATTTTTCAAAGCACAGCTTCATCAGTGCATGCCAAACCAACGATGCTGCCAAGGAGAGGGGCTGTTGAAACTAATAATTAATTAGTAATACACTCTCCAAGACTTGCCTGCTTGGCAGAGGTACATTACAGTCCTCCAGGCAAAGATGGTAGAAAACAGAGCAGGAAGATGCTGAGAGCAGCCTTGCAGCAGGACTGGATTTAGAGTAAGAAATGAATCCTTGTTGTCAGCAAATGTGGACATGAGCCATCACAGCTTTGGGTACATGTGCTCACAGGCTGCTCTGAGGTCCTGAGGACTAGCAATATGGACAGCAGAATGATGATGCTGGGGGAGGTAAATAGCTCCAGGGAAACAGAAAACCAGGCTTTGGTGCCACAGTGCCTTTAACGGGGGGTGAATCAGCAAGTCCAGGTCTTTGGGGTGCCACCCACAGGGTGGTATATGGACAAAGTCACTCTACAACCTCTTAATTGGTTGCCTGAAGATCCTTCCCATGGAAGATGGAAGTTGCATGTCCTGTAGGTTTTACCTCACATGCAAGTGGCTTTTGAAGGGCTCCGTTCCTGCTGGGTTCCTGGGGAGCTGGTAAGATGGATGGGTCCTATTTCTCCTCCATACTCTCCAGACATTGTCAGTCATACTGATAGCACCAGCATCCCAAACCGCTTGTCAACAACTTGTACTCTAGAAGGGCAGAGGTTACCTTTAGGACTTGGTACTTGCTCTCCTGGGTACGAGCTGCAGCATCAGCCCTGCATAGAATCACAGAATGGTTTGGGCTGGAAGGGACCTTAAAGATTGAGTTCCAGCCCCCTGCCCCAACCTTCCACTAGCCCAGGTTGCTCAAAGCCTCATCCAGCCTGGCCATGAACCCCTCCAGGGATGTTCAAGAGAGGGAGCAGATGGGTGATAGTGTAGGTCTGACTTGTCGGATTTGTGTCTCCCAACAGATGCAAGGTCCTGAGCTGGTGCCTGGGGGTCCAACGCAGCGCATTTTCCAGCCACCCCACACCCCGCAGCCAAACCCCTTGAGCTACTTCCTCCACCCGCAGCAGCAGAGCCGCCACGCGCAGGGCCAGCCCTGCAACCTGCCCGACCTGCCCGAGATGCAGCTGCCCTGAGCGCTGAGACTGGGAGCAGGGACCACCTTGGCTGCAGCCGCTCGGCGCCCCAGGCGCACACGGAGGGAAGGATGAAGCCGTCAGAGCACAGGAGGGGTGAGGTCGGGCCCAACAGGGAAGGTGGTGGCTGGAGGGATGGTCCCTGCTGGGGACAGGTGGCTCCAGGGCCACCTCGGTGGTTGGGACGTCCACGCAGCCTGTCCATGATGCTGCTCCGGCAGCTGTACGTGCCCTTGCCCAGCACTGCAGCACAACTGGAAGGCGATGGCTTTCTGGCTGCAGGGAGGGCATGTATCAGGTCACCATGAGGATTGCTTTGCAACGGAGAAAACCTTTTTCCATTCAGGACTTCAGTGCTGAAAGTCACTGTGAATTTAAGCCCAGCATTTGGAGCACACACACAGACTGTACTGGTCCGCAGGATGCCGTTGGATTACCATGTACATAACTCGTTTCGCTGTAGTAGGTCCATTGTGGATTCTTCTTTTCCTTTTTTCTATACCTCAGGCCCGCAATTTTTGGTTTTCCAGGAGATTGGATAATGCTGCTAATTTACATAACACCACTTTTGCCTGAATTTCTTACTGTTGTTATACCAGCTCACACCACAGCTAGTCAGATTTTTGTCATGTTTTATTTTTGTTAACAAGTGCAGATAAATATGTATGGTTTTTACTTCCTGTAGCCAAATATTTTTCAGGTTACAGACAAAGAATTCTTACTTGTTCTTTTTTTGGTTGTTTTGTTTCAAGTGATGTAGTTGTATATGTTTCTATAGATGAAAACAAACAGGCAAGCATAGAACAGCATATGACAGCAAACTTTGTGGTTTTGCTAAGTCATGTTTCAATTTGGCGAACCTGAAACATACACTCACAACAACACAAGCGATGTTATGAGCCCGTAGGGTCAGCAATAAATTGTATTTTTTTAAATTGTCACTTTTTAACTATATGTTTATATTTATGAATTGAAAAAAGTTTATTCCTCAGTGGGTCTATAGTTAAGTGTCCCTACTGTTTGTGTCTTTCCAAAGGAAAAATGAAAATGCACATTTTTGAGGCATAGTATGAACTTTGGGCACTGTTAGAGCCCAAACACAGGAGATGGGTTAGGCCATTACTGCAAGTTTTGCAAGAAAATAGTTAGAACCAGGTCCATCCAGCAGCAAAGCTCCATCTGGCAGTCAGAGCAAGGTTTAGGGACAGGTTAGTTTGTAACCTCTGTCGAGTCCAAGCAAAGCTTGATTTTTTTTTTTTTTGGCCTTTTTTAGTGGGGGGGGGGCTTGGGTTTGCTTTTTTTTCATGTGCAAGCGACTTTCTTGGCACTTTGCACCATTGCAACAGGTGGACGCTGGTGCTCACTGTTAGAGCAGCCTTTGCACAGGTGTTTCAAGAACAGGAGGAAAGTGGGACAGTTAGCATAAAAAAAAATAGGTATAGCTCATGGTACATATATTTATAGCTAGACTAGTGAAGCTAGCTTTCTCGCTTTCCCCCAGCAGCCACACACGTTTCCTGCCCTGCAGCAGCGGGAGGATTTCGTTAGCTTTGGGGCCAGGCGTGAGCGCGGGGGCTCGGCAGCACAGGGCACAGAAGCCTGACTTTGGCCTGACTGAAACCCCCAGTTTCCCAGAGAGCTGGGAACAGAAACGGGAGCGTGACGGCTCTGCCCCAGACAGGGTTGTGGCTGCAGCCTTTTTTTTCCGGGGTGACTCAGGCCCTGCCCCCGCCATGCCCTGGCCCCATTGCACAAGGGGCTGTTTCCCACCCACCACGTTTTTCCCGGGGCAGGGGATGGGGTTGTGCTGTGCCTGTGGCGGCAGGAGGGGACAGGCTGCCGGGGCAGGGTGCACCCACAGCACCCAGGAGCTGATGCTTTGGTGTTTTGACAGGGGTGGGCATGCCAGCAAAAGCTGTGCGAGCCCCCAGCCTTCCACAGGGCCCCTCCCTGGGCAAAGGCAGCGGCAGGGGATGGCTTTGTCCGGG
>NW_010129274.1:2672-3327 GCF_000699245.1 Pterocles gutturalis | reverse complement strand
TATTTTTAAACCTTTTTAATTTTTATTTTTTTTTAAATTTTTAAACCAGCCCAGGACATCCTTCCCAGCGTTATCAAGTCACTCGGTTCTTGCCTTCCAGCCTTCCAGCCCCCCCAGCAGCGACAGGACGTCACCCCGCCGGGGATGTACAAGCAGACGCCGCTCCTGGCATCAAACCCCAGCTGGGGTCTCAGGGGGTCCCAGGGAGCACCGGTGCTTGGGACGGTCAGATCCAGCAGCATCCCGGTGAGGAGAGACCCTAGGAACCACTTTTGGTCCCCAAAAGAGCACGGAAAATTTGGGATGAGCTGACGGCTCAGCAGGCACCACCAGCCAGCCGCAGCCCTTTCCCACGGGAGCCCCTGCCCAGAGCCACACGGGACGGGGCACAGCAGGAGGGTCCGACATCTTTCCACCAAATAAAAATTATTCAGAGCAGTAAAACCCCAGGGGGGTAACAACGCCCTTTGCAAAGGGAGACGAGGAGCAGCACCAGGCTCCTGTGCAGTGCTTCACCCCCCGGGGATGGTGAGGGGCTCAGGACCCTTGACGAGCTCCAAGTGGGAATACGAAGATGCTGCAGCTGGGATAAAAAAATTCTGAGATGGAGCATCCCACGAGAAAACATCCAGACCATCGCAGGGCACCCTGCCCT
>NW_010129274.1:0-2631 GCF_000699245.1 Pterocles gutturalis | reverse complement strand
CCTGCTCATCCCCTGCCAGCCAAGGACACAATTAGCCTGGTACCGAGCACATCACCAAAGCCCAGCCAGGCTCACCGCATCCATCCCCCGGGACACAGCTGAAGGCTTTGGGGTGTCCGCACCGGGCGTCTGCACAGCTTTGGTTTGTATTTCACTCTCCTGCAGCTCAACCCAGTATAAAACCATGGGGCTGGGTTGGGTTTTAAAAAAAAAGTGTCCAACAGCCCTTTGGGGAGAAGCTGGGAAAACAAACCCAGACCCTGGGGCTGATATTTGGGGATGGTCTGGCTGTTCCCAGCCTCAAACATGCAACAGGTTTCCCTGGTCCTCTCCCCGTCCCCCCCTTAGGTCCCCAGATCCCGCAGAGTTTCATCCCCCAGAGCCCAGGATAAGGAGCCACCAGCAGCACCTGCTCCAGTAAAGTCCCTTCTCTCGCAGCCTCAGGGATGCTCAGGGTCCCCAGGGCAGCCCCCAGACTCACAGCCCAGCTCAGGGGCTTTGCTCAGACCCCAAATCTTCAACCCAGCTCTGGGGCGGGGACAGCATGCAGGGTCTCTCCCACCTGGTTTCCAGTTCAGCATCTCCCAGATGCCTCCAGCCCCACCAGCTTGGGGTGAACTGGGGTGGCCAGAGCCCCTGGGGGGTCCCAGGAGGGCAGCACCCCCCCAAAGCCCAGCACCGAGCTCCAGACTAACCTCAGCCCAGGACAGAAGCAGGGCTGGAGAGCCTGCCCCCTTTTAATTGGGGTCGCAGGTTAATTGGGGTTGCAGGTTGATGAGCGCAGGCTGCAGCTTTCAGCTCCCGAGGGTCCGGGCAGGTGAATCACCCCCGGCTGCAGCTGGGCTGCTGGGGGTTTGCCTCTCACCAGCCCAGCCTGGGAGAACAAACCCGGAATTTGGTGCATTTCACATTTCCCACCTCAGCCCTGGGCTTTAGGGCTGATCTCCATGCCCTGGGGTATATCCAGAAACCTTGGCGGGGCTGCTCCGATGTCTCGTATGGGGTTGAGCCTGCGTGGCATGGGGAGGATGAGCGAGAGCCTTCCTCCCCCCTCGCCAGCGCTGCCTCCAACACCTCTCTTGGTCAATATGGAAGAAACAGGGACGTCAAATAAGGGCTGAAAACGATGATTTCGGCTCCTTTCTGCAAGTTCCGCATCCGTTCCTACTGCCCCCAGCAATTAATCTGAACTCCCCGCAGGACCCTCTCCATGGGATTTGTTGTACAAGATCCATAGTGAATATCAAATCACATTTTTCACCTTGGGACATGGCTATAAACCTGGAAGGAGCCCCAACAAACACTTTTCCATAAATATTCCCAGACCGAGCGTGCAATCCTTTGGGATTCCCCCTCCCAGGCAGGTTTCCCCGGTGCAGCGCAGCAAACTCCCCCCGGCTCTTCCCCCCTTGAAAAAGTGCTTTGGAAACACGAGGGTCAGGAAGCTGAATTTCCAGTTGGGGTGCTGCTCCTCCATTCCGTGCTCTTTAGCGGATTTTAAGGGTTTTTATCCCCAGCTGGTGGGCAGAGGGGAGGGAACAGCCCCTGGGCAGAGCAGTCGGGCGCACGGGGGATGCTCCGCGTGTCCATCTGCTTTTTTCAGCCTTAAAACTGTGGCCAGCTTCGGCAGCAGCACAGGTCCTCCCCGTTCCACACCCCCAATGTACCCCCAGAATTGTTGATTTTGCCAGAACTGTTTTCTCCAAGCACTGAAACCCTTTCCTGCAGCAAACGTGCCATTCTTCTCTTTTTCTCTGACTCAGTGTTTTGTTTTTGAACGTGACATCTTTTGTGGGGAACCGCTTCGGGCCAGGTCTGCTTACGTCTGCATTTCAGAAGGAAAAAAAAAAATAATGACCCACATGCTCTGGGTTTGGGAAAGGGGAAGACTCGGGCACTTGTGATGGTGCAAAGCTCCGCCACCTCCTCCAGACTTAGGTGGGTGCGAGGATGCGGCTGGGTACCAGCATCCCTGCCCTCTCCTGGGCTCCCTGCGCTCTTCCTTCGGTGGTCCCGTGGCCACCAAGCCCTGGGAGCCTTTAGGATGGACAGGGGACAAGCAGCGCTGCCGGGGTTGGGATGCTGAGCATCAGAGGATGCTGGCAGCGCTTTAACGGCTTGTGTGAAACTGCCGGCGCTGAACGCGGGCTCATTTTTCATGCCACCGCTTCAGCATCACCCCAAAACCCGCCGGCTGTGCTTCTCCCCCCGCCGGGGTCCCCTGGGCAGGGACACAGCACAGGCTGAGGTGAGGGTTCCCGTAACCTTGCAGTGAAAATAGACCCATCGAGGTGACACGGCTGATAAACCCCGCAGGAAACACCCCGTGATTTCAGCCACCAGTGGGATTTGTCTTAATAACAGCAAAGGGCTTCCACTTCCCAACACCGATGTGCAAAACCTTTCTTCTTTAGGATTTTTTTTAATATAAATATAAATAAATCCAGTTCTTGCAATTAATCCCTGGGCAATCACCGCTCCAGGGAGCACGGCTTTGCAGAGATGAGGGTTTCAGCGGTCTCCTGCTGCTCTCCAATGGCCCTGTCCCGCTTCCCATCACCACAGATGGGGGGGAAGGATTGGGGGGCACGGGCACGGGGCTGGGAGGTGGCCCAGCCACCGCTCCATCAT
>NW_010129273.1:0-876 GCF_000699245.1 Pterocles gutturalis | reverse complement strand
TGACTACTGCTGGGGAGGGAGTGTGGGGGTGTTAGGTGTTTGATAATTTTTTCAACATGCTACTCTTATTGTGTTACTTACATCTTTGTTTATGAACTTGTCCCAATACTGTTGTAATCTAGTTCCTTTCTCACCAAGAACATGCATCTGACCATTCCAGTAGGATTCTTCACTTTTCAGTATAAAACTAAGTGTGAATCTCCCGTGAGGAGAGGCTGAGAGAGCTGGGACTGTTCAGCCTGGAGCAGAGAAGGCTCAGGGGGATCTCATCAGTGCTTGTAAAGATCTGAAGGGAGTGTGCATAGAGGACAGAGCCAGGCTCTGCTCAGTGGTGCCTAGTGACAGGGCCAGAGGTAATGGGACCAAACTGAAGCACAGGAGGTTCCCTCTGAACATCAGGAAACACTTTTTCACTGTGAGGGGGACTGAGCATGGCACAGGTTTCCCAGGGAGGTTGTGGAGTCTCCATCCTTGGACATATTGAAAAACCAACTGGACATGGTTGTAGAAAACCAGGTCTAAGTGGCCTTGCTTGAGCAGGTGTCGGACCACGTGACCCCCAGAGTTCCCTTCCAACCTGAACCATTGTGGGATTTTCGTGATACGTAATTCCCTTTTTCAATAATGGAAGATAAATTAGATACTGATCATCGACTCTGTCAATGACATCAACAGAGATATTTTTTTCCTCTGAGTTAACAATGAATGCAAAGAACAGAAATCGTATGTAAGAAGACCTGGCAGCACTGACCAGGATGTTTATCTGTTACTTTGTGCTTCAGCTCAGGATTGTGGCATCCACAGCAAACAGCGATGTTACCCTTTAGCATTTGGAGTTCCTCCTGTGCTCATGGCTGTCTCCTTGAGTAAGTGGAA
>NW_010129272.1:0-1530 GCF_000699245.1 Pterocles gutturalis | reverse complement strand
CAAAGAGGGGCTCTGACATCCACGCTGCCTCCCGCCCCACACCTGGCTGGGACACCCCATTGTCCCCTCCGCTGTCCCCATCGCGGGCTCAGCTCCCACCGCGCAGGGTGGTGCCTCTGCAGAGCTCCCTCCTTCGGCTGCCCCAAATCGGGGACTTTCCCTTCCCAAACACGACCCACCTTCCCCGGGGCAGGATTTCCTCCCAAGGGTGGAAATACGTAGAAAAAATGATGGAAGAGCCTTTGGCATCGGCCGGCTTCACATCCTGCCTCCTCCAGAGAGCTGGGACCGGGCTGGACGCCGCTCTGCTATTAATAGGAGACGCATTGAAGAGGAAGAAACTCCTCCCGCCGTAAGGCAACAGGTTGGAAGCGAGTGGCACTGGCTGTTTTTGAGGCATTTGCTCAGCTCGGTGTGTGCAGGACGGGTTTTGCTGCCGTAGCGAAGCGGCCGGATCCTGCAGGGCTCCGCGTTGCAGCGGGAAGTGCTGCGGGTCTGCCCTGGTGATGGGAGGATTTGGGGTCCGCGGAAGGAGCCATGTCCTTTGTGCCCATCCCATGGTGAGGGCAGCTCCAGGGGGGTGAAGTGGGGCTGGAGCCTGGCACAGGGACCCCAGTGGTGGGGACAGATCCGGGGGGGTGGGAATCAGCTCTGGGTCCTTCCTACTGCCCTGCTGAGAGATGCTGGTGACAGGTCCTGGTGAGGGAACCGGCTCCAAACCCCTCCTGGAAACCAGCCGGTCGGCTCCTGGGAGCATGGCCCCTTGGCTTTGGGAGGTTGGGTTTTTGTCTGCAAACTGGGGAAAACAGAGTTGCCTGAAAATGTCTGTTGAGATGGGGTTTGGGGGACAATCATGCTGGTTTTGCTGTGAAAACTGTTGGTTTTGCCGGGTTTTGGGTTGCTCAGTGGTGTTTTGGCAGCACGAAGTATGGCTCCAGAGAGACTTTCTGGGTTTTGGTTTTGCTTTTCAATGACCCTCGAGACCAGGTTCCCTTTTGGGAGCTCCAGTTCCAAACTGGGATGAAAATCCTGCTTTTTGCTGTGTCGGAACACGACCTGGACACCTACCCGAAGGTGGCAGCTCTGGGGTCCAGTGTGTCCAGGGAGCTTGGGAAGCTTCGTCACCCTACGATGTGCTGTGACATGCTGCTGGGATGTCCCCAAAGCAGGGAAGCCACCACCATCCTCCTGGCTGTGCAGGGGCTGCTCTGGCGGCTGGGAACGCGGCAGCTCGCCCCGTTCAGCGGCAGGATGGATGGATGGACCCGCAGCCCCAGAGGTGAAGGCTGGTGCTTTATCCTTCTCACAGCCGCTCCTCCCTCGGCTGGATTATAAATGGGTGTGAATTGAGTCCCCTGATAGGCATAACCTCCAGCCCCAGCTCCCACACCCCGGGGAGGTGCCCCTCGGGGCTTGGCTTTGCTTCCTCGCCCTCAGATGTTTGATGGCTTCCCAGATGCTTCAGACTTTTCGATCTGCTCCCAACGCAGCTGCTTCCAAGGGGGAAGGGAAGGAGGGATGGGAGAGCCG
>NW_010129271.1:0-332 GCF_000699245.1 Pterocles gutturalis | reverse complement strand
GCTGGCGGGCAGCAAACAGAGCCCAGAGGTATGGGATGGCTGTGAGCAAAGCGCCAGCCAGTCCTTCCAAATGCTGTTGGGGTTCTCGGGGTATCCATGGCTCAAGGATGCCTGCAGGATCCTTGGATCTTGGGAACTGCCAACTACTGTCGCACAATCCCATCTGTAGAGTTTGTTATTCTGTCTTTACAGCTTTAGGTTCCTTTCCCAAGTGTCCTGTTTGCCTGATATAGAACTTCGCTCCTGGAAAGTCAAAAACTTTGATTTCCAAAATCTAGCCACACTCCTAGTCCGTATGCACCTCATCACACATTGATCCCGCGCAGGCAGGT
>NW_010129270.1:0-202 GCF_000699245.1 Pterocles gutturalis | reverse complement strand
GACGGTCTGGGGTTCCTCTGCATCGACAGCGGGATTCCTGCAACACACAGAAGCGGAGTCGGTTTTAACGTGGGGTGGGCTCGGCAGAGAGACGGATTCTGCTCCGAGGGCTTGGCCCTGGCTTGGGCTGTTAAACCGCGGCGAGTAAACAAAAGCCAGCGGCTCCCTCAGACCTGACCTCACGGGCCAAAGAGCAGAGGGG
>NW_010129269.1:0-505 GCF_000699245.1 Pterocles gutturalis | reverse complement strand
TGGGGACGGGGACACTGGGGACAGGGGAACACTGGGGACAGGAGACACGTGGGGATGGAGCACTGGGGACAGGGGATGTGTGGGTACAGGGCATGCATGGGGACAGGGGGACACTAGGGACAGGGGAAGCATGGGGATGGGACACTGGGGACAGGGCACACGTGGGGACAGGTGACACTGGGGACAGGGACACTGGGGACAGGGCACGTGTGGAGACAGGGGACACTGGGGACAGGGGGACACTGGGGAGAGAGGATGTCTGAGGGCACATGGGGACAGGGGACAGTGGGGACAGGGGATGCATGGGGATGGGACACAGGGGACAGGGCATGTGTGGGGACACGGGATGCATGGGAACAGGGGGACACTGGGGACAGGGGACATAGGACAGGGGATGCATGGGGATGGGACACTGGGGACAGAGCACATGTGGGGACAGGATCCACAGGGGACAGGCTATGGTCCCCTCACCCCCCACCCACCCCCTCTCCCTCCAGGCAGACAA
>NW_010129268.1:393-712 GCF_000699245.1 Pterocles gutturalis | reverse complement strand
GCGGGAAGGGGAGGTGACAGGGTGATGGTGGGGGCACCGGGGACGGCTGATGGTGAGGGACAGGGGGACAGTGGGGGACATCTGGGGACAAGGACGGGACTGAGTGACCTGTGGTGGGAGCTCAGAGCGCGGGAAGGGGAGGTGACAGGGTGATGGTGGGGGCACCGGGGACGGCTGATGGTGAGGGACAGGGGGACAGTGGGGGACATCTGGGGACAAGGACGGGACTGAGTGACCTGTGGTGGGAGCTCAGAGCTGGTGACAAGGAAGGGACACTGTGGCTGGGGGGAGGGGGCGTCCGCTGGGGGCACAGAGGGGA
>NW_010129268.1:0-206 GCF_000699245.1 Pterocles gutturalis | reverse complement strand
GAGCTGGGGACAGAGACAGGAGCGAGTGGCCAGCAATGGGAGCTCTGGTGCAGTGACAAGGAGGGGACAGTGTGGCTGGAGGAGGGAGCTCTGGGCTGAGGACAAGGCAGGGACAGCGTGGCTGGTGACAGCTCTGAACTGGTGACAAAGGTGGGGCCCTTCTGGCTGGGGGGCGGGAGCTGGGGACAAGGACAGGACACTGGGGC
>NW_010129267.1:15604-23477 GCF_000699245.1 Pterocles gutturalis | reverse complement strand
GCCGCGGTGGGTTCGCAGCCCTTCTCCCGGCGCGGTGTCCCCGCAGCTGGGAGCTGCTGCAGCGCCGGCTCTGCCCGGACGCATCACCCCGGTGCTGCAGCGGGCTGGAGCCCAGTTGGAGCGATCTCCTCGGTAGTTTAGAAAACTCGGCAGTGGGGCCACAGCTGTCAGAACATCACCTCGGGGCCTCTTTTATTAGGCTACCCACCATTTCAAACTGTCTGTAATTATTAGAACTGTCATTTAGAGACGAGAACTGACCGTTTTCTGCTGTATTTTAGTTGGAGCTCTATGTAGGTGTGTATTTTGTGTTGCTTATTCTGGCAGGATTCTATGAAAAAGATGCCCATCGTATCTCAGGATGCGCCTTCTCCATACACATTGCCTCAGTCTTTTAAAACTGTTTCAGAAAATCTGAAGTGTGGCTCTTGTTCGTTTCTGAACACTGACGTTTGTGTAGAGATGTTCACATTCCTACTGGGCTGAATAAAGCTATGTAGCTCTAGGGGGGGAAAAATCAACTTTTAGGAGCCTTAAATGAAGAGGTAGCAGGCTGGTAGTGTTCCTGGAGGGTTTCCTTACATTTATTTAACAGACTCTAATAGAAAGGAATATTTTTAAAAAGGGATGGTTTTGAATTTGGAACTCTTAGGAAAATAAGAGTTCACAATAAAAATAAGAAATAACTTGTAACTTGGAGTTTGGTTTTCATTCACCTCATTTTAGCAGCAGTGATCCTTTTAATATGTTCTGTGTTCTGTATCAGTAGTCACCTTCCTTAACGTGTATGGAAAAACCTCTTCTTCAAATGTACTGGTCTTTAGTAATTAGCTAGAGAGTCTTGGTTATAAATCTTAGTGACATAGCTTTTGTTCTGCCTGTTTAGTAGGAAGGTATGTCATTCTTTTGTTAGGTTCATCTGGACAGTACTTTTAAGGACAGCTTATCTGTCCTTTTAGAAGGAGCATGGATGTACTATGAGATGGCTCTCCATGTTTTCAGTTCCGTTCCTGAGGACCCCCACTGTGTAAGCAGATACCTGTTTTTAAGGGACTTTTACCTCTTAAGTGTTTTGATGAGCTTATCTCACAAATATGTAAATACATCTCTGCAGGCTTGGGGATGTGCTGGGACTTCTGCAGTGTTAAAGCTTCTGTGAAGTTTGTCATGTTAGAGTAGATCTGGAATACTATGGCCATGAAATAATTTTGCTGTGGAGCTAAGTCCTTCTTCTGTTTGTGGTGGTGTCAGCAGTGATTTTGTTTACGTGGCTTGAAATAATGATAAACCTGGTTCAGATATGGGCTATATGTGGCGCGCCTTTCACTGAGATAAGACAAAATGATTGTTTCATTTGCTGCTTCCTTGAAGGGAGAAATCTCTTTCTTGTACGAAGTACTTAGGAACAAGATAGTTATGACAACGGCATGTTTTTGTCTAAAAATATTGGAAGTTCTGAATGTTTAATACTGCACAGTGGGTGTTTTATGTGGGGCTGTTAAAACCTGCCAGTACTTGAGATAATTCTTATTTAAGTTCTTGTTTTAAGAATTATCTCAAGCAAGAATTACTTTTACTTCAGCTCCCAAAAGCATGGTTAGCTGTTGCTTGTTGAGTACTAGAACCTTTCCCGAACTGTGAGACTGTATATGAGTTCTCTGTAATGGAATGACTGTATGCCTGGTACTAAGAAACACAAGGTAAAGAAAGGTGAACAGGAGTGTGACAGGATGGTTACAAAAGTTGGAAGCTAGGGATGCAGTGTGAAATAAGGAGTGCACGTGAGCACAACTCTCAAATGGCTTTTAATTCAGATTGTTTTTCCTGAGGTAACCTAAAGCTGATGAAACCTATCACTATGTTTAAGTGCAGAACATAGCAGGAAAGGACACTTGCTAATTTTATGACGGGGAAATGTGCTATGTAGGAGTCCTCAGCGGCACTTCAGTGCCATGTCAGCCAGTCTGTCATTGATTTAGGGGGCTATTTTCCTAGTAACTATTACTAGCATGATGTGAGGGTCTGTCACAGATTATGGTCATAAATCCTCTTGAAATAGTGAGGAAATGCTGCAACTCCAGACTGACTCTGAAGTTGAAGTTGATACTTTCAAAGCACTGAATCTTCTCTCTCCAGGCAAAAGATAATGGCCTTAACTGTCTTTTAGGTATGGTGTGTGAATTCATTTGTTAATATTTCATTTTAGAGTAAATTAATTTTATTTTAAATTCTTTTTAAAGTGTCCAGATATGCTTTAAAATTACTCATACCATAGACGTGTCTGTAATACATAAATCAGCATGACACACAAAGTCAATACTTTAGAAGAGTGTGAATATATTTCATCAATAGCCCGGTGTAAATACCACCGTTGCCTCTTGCTATTTTTGAACGTGTTTGATTTTTTTTTTTTTTATCTTAGCTGCTTTAACTTTTAGTTTGTTGGTGTTTTTTTTTTTTTTTTAACTTGTTTATAATGTAGTTGTTAGCAAAATAGGCCGTGGGTTTTGTTCCAGCTGCAGATTTTCTCAGTCCTGCATGTTTCTTGAATAAGGCAAGCCAAAGTAACTTTTTAGCAAACACAGAGATCGTTTCTGGGAACTTGTTCTCCTCTATTGTTATGGTAAGGTCTGGCAACATAACATCAAATAAAGGTTACAAAACCTCTCCTGGAGCAGATGCACGTGACTTGTGAAGATCGTCTAATGTAACTTCTCTTGCCTAGTTAAAATTTAGCCAGCAAGGTGGAGTTGAAAGTAGCTGTCTCTCTTTTTGTCAAAGCAGAAATAAAAGAAATTCCAGTGTTTGTGATGCTCAGAAATAGCTTTACTGACAAGGTTTAGTTTCATGTTAGATCAGTATTTTTTGCGAACATACTGTATTGTATGAAAGCAACCTGCCATCTTGAGGTCAAAAACAATAACTAGGTTTAAATTCCTCGTGAGAAAGAAGCTATTGTAGGTGACTTCATTGCTCTTGAGTCTAAGAAGTGCTCTTAATTTTTCCTTACGTCTTGTACCCAAGAGCTGTTAAACATTCAAAATGTTTGGCTTTTGTAAGTTCAGAATTTCTCATGGGAGTTGATATGGCTGAAAAAAAACCGCAGCACTGAGAACACTTGAAGGAAATAGTTGTTATTTTCTGCTCGAGACCTCTGTGAATAATTCACCTTTGTGAATAACCAGCAACCCGAGCCTCAAGGGCAGAAGGACAGTAGAATAAGCATCCCCCCAGTGTGCGGCACAGGCCAGCAACGATGCGATGCTCGTATGCACGATGGAGTCAGCATTTTGGTTAGAGAATTTGAGGCACGGGGATTATTTTCCTTTTTCACTATATTGCTTTCCAACAGGACGTGTCCAACAACACTGCAAGTTCACTTAGGGCAGGAGCAAATAATTCAGATATTGGCTGGGGATGCTGGCTGGGCAGAGCCACATGCTGTTTGTATGCTTGGGACTTTCCGAAGAAGTCAAAGATGTGCCATCTCCTGACAGCCTGCAGCTGGGACTTCTGAACTGGAAAAAATAGATCTGGAGAGTCCTACCCCCGTTAAGTTAGGCCATGGAAAGTCTCATGATAGAGTCAAAGGATATTTTGAGCTGTTCTTGAGATTTTGGGGGATTAAACAGTTGTGGTGAGAGGATGAGAGAAAATGAGAAGTATGTCCCACAAAGTATTGTTCAGTACAATTGTTTGTTAGGAGTTTATGGGCCAACAATTCTTTCGGTTCCTCCTCTCTTGAAAAAATCAGAATGTGGAGCTCACCAGTGTTTCGTCTTTGTGGTTTCTGTTTACTAAGGATTGAAAATATCTGTTAAGCCACAACATTCTACTGAGAAGCTCCAAAGAGTGTAAAGAATGGGTGATGGGTTGGTAAGGGTGTTGAGGTACAAGTAATAAATGGGGCTTTTAATTTAATTTTACTTCTGCTTGACTCATGCTTTGCCAGCATAGGCACACATAAGGTGTCGTGCTGTATTGATGTTAAATCCATGGGTGACTTTTGCAAGGATGCCAGTAAATTGACACAAGCTTGATTCAAATTGGTTTGTTTGCTCTGGGTGATAAAAGGATTAAAGCAACTGAAACCCCTTTAAACCAATAAATTCTTTATATGAGTGTGTTGTGTTAGATTAGCTTAATGGGGACAGTCTGCTGGGAGGAGAAATTTCTTCACTGTGAATCAGCTACAGAATTGTCTTCATTTCATAGTACGAAGGTTTATTGCTACTGCAATAAACAGCACTGACAGCAGATGTAAGTTCCTGGTGTGATTGTTAATGGTCTCAGAACCTCAAATGTTGGCATAAGTATTAAAAAATGTCCCTGCTTAATAATATAATAGTTGTTGAATACTGTTTGTCACTTTGGCTTCTTGAAGTCCTGTATGAATATTAGCTAATTCGGAATATTCTGCTAACATAGCGTCTATTATTGATCTTCTGTACATAAGGAAATCGAGCTTCCCCAGTTGGTTGACTTCCTTTAAGCAGCAGTAACAGTTGTCTTTGTGGCAGGCAGAATGAAGGTTTTTGAACTCCGGTCTTCCTGTTGAGACTATAGAGGTAAGACAGGTCATTGTTTGCTGGATCTATGAAGTGTGCTGTTCCTAGCTGTGGTGAAGAATGATGCAGCTGGAGAAATGAAGTTGCAAGTGTGTTAAGTTCCAGGTCTCCCCTCTACTAGGAAGAGCAGAAAGATGGAAATTACAAATGTGTTCGGTATGGTTACGCAAAGGGCTTGATTTTCATTTTTTTTCTCATGGATTCTTCTTAAAGGATATGTGGTGTCCTGTGAAAGTGCAGTGGTCTTAATTTGGAGGCTCTGTCCTTCTTATAGGATCCCTGTTGGCTTGAGTTTTGTCTGAGAGAATGAATGAGTTACTTACCTTGACGTCTCTTCACTGGGCTCAGGATTTGCCAACATTTTGTGATGGTGATTCCAGAGGTTCTCTGTTGTCCTTTCTTTAGGTTGCCTTGCGTGTATATTGACTTTCATGTCACTGTGTCGTTGCACTACATATGATTCATTACACGTTTATTAATGCTTTTTTTTTTTTTTTTTGCAAGTAGCTTGTTGCACATGATGGTGAAGGTGATAAATTAGCCCTGGGGGACTCTTGATCCTCAGCCTGCAAGAATTGGATGGGAGGTGGGAGGTGGCAGAAGCTTGGCCTCTTCTTTCTGCAGTGCAAGAGTGAAAAAAGCCAGAGAGGGTGAGCAAATGTTGGCTGCTTCATGTCTCTAAACCTCTTGGCAGATGAGGAGGAGCTGTGGATTGAGTGGACCTCCTTAGTGAAGTTCTTAGCTTTTGGGATTGGGAATCAAACAGTATTGCTGTAATGTGGTTTTGTAGATGTTCTTTTTCTTTTCTGCTGTCCAGTGCTGGTTTTAACTAAATCAAAAGGAGAAGGAGTGGAGGAGCTGAGCAAACGTGATGAGAGCGTACAGTGCTGCTATAATCTGTCAGTTATTGAGATGTAATTTGAGAACTTTTATGGAGTACTGTATGTATTTATGGATTAAGCCATATACCCTAGGTTTTGACTTAGCCACAGGTTATGGGTAACAGCAGTAATGCACTTAAAGCCTTGTCAATGACTTCAGCATAACTTCTGTGGAAATTGCAGTTTTACTTGGATCCCAGATTCATGGATGCTTTGTCCAATCCTTTTACTTTTTTTTTTCATTCATTTTGCATGGACACATTCTTTTCTGTTTTCCAAATCAAAACTGTCCTGCTGGACTTCAGAAGGAAAAAAAAGTGTCTAGAAGACCAGAAATGTAACTATTTTTTTTTTTAAATGCAAAACTTCACACTATGAAGTATGGCTGTTAAGATGGTGAAGTTGCTTCCTTTTATACTTTATAAATTGGGAGGGGGACATAATCCTCAGCTTGTCTTTATAAGAATTAAAAGACCAACAGCACAGATTGCTCAAGTGACAGTATATCTTGTGAATCAACCGAAACAAAATGCTTTAGTGAGACTTAGATTGCTTTGAATTAGCAGCACGTAGGATGTCCTGACCTACAGCTGTCCTTTGTTATACCGTGCTTCTGCCATTCTCTTTCCTCTGGATAATTCTGAAATACAGATTTGAGTTTGGCCTTGCTGTAAGAGGTGAAGTGTGTTTTCAGTGGACTCGCTATGACAGTGGTGGTCCAAAGCGCCCCGTTTTTGTTCTGTGTGTGCTCCTGATGTAACGAGTGGGTTCTGCATGACGTTGGTAAGTGTTTTGCAGGTTTCCCGCCATAACACATCTCTGGGAGCTTTCCAGAGTAGCTGGCTTATGCCACCTGAAGCTTTATTTCTTTGTAGTGTGGTGTGGTGGGGTTTTTTTTGGGTTTTTTTTTTTTTTTTTTTTTTTTTTTTTTTAATCCCCTGTTTCTCAGACTCCCTAAATAATGTCGTCTTTGTGTCTGGCTTTTCAGGTAAGACTGAAGGGGATTTTTTTTGTGAGTTTGAGTGAGTGGTCTGCCAGCTACTTCATTGTTAGGAGGTTTTGTTCTGTCCTGTGCCCTGTGGGGTGCTTGGGCGCTTTGGCTTGTCCTTTTCCATCAGCCCATCTTTTCTGGGATGCTGCATAAACCATGACATGTTCCTGTGTAACCAGACTTTGCCTGACGAGGCTGTTGAGGGTTGAAATCTCAGTGTGTTGAAATTTAGAAGCTGATTTCTTTAGCTTTAGTTTTAGAAGCAGTGCATATTTGATATTTGAGGTGATGTGAAAGGCCTTGTGTCTTTATTATTATTATTCTTGCTCAAGGATTATTTCCAAATAATTGTCAAGGGACAGTTTCTGTAAGTTTTTGTGCAGATAGAAAAATGAGGGCTGTTTTGGGCAAAGAATGATTGCTTTAAAAGGACAATCACAAAGCCATGGCATTTGAAGTAACCTAGGAAATGTTGCTGCTGTCTGTCTGTCTTCAAAGACTATTTTGAGTTCAGTCACTTAGACCAGTGTCTTGGTGATGCCACGAAAATATATTCTGAAATAGGAGTATCTTTGTATCTGTTTTACATTTCATTATGGAGGAAGAGGGAAGGCAAGAGTTTGTCTCTTGGATAGCAAGTTGTCTCTGCTGCTGACAGTGGATAATTCAAGGAGGACAAGGAGTGAAAGGTTATGAGATTTATTCTCTGATGTGTACAGGGGATGCCTGTGTAACACACTTGGTGTTCTTAATCCATAGGCCAGAATGCTGTTTCTTGAACTTCTCAAAGCAGCAGAATTTCAAAACGAAAAACCTCATCCTTTGTTTTATAGAAGGTGTCACCTTTGACCACTGAATCATAAATTACCCAGTGTTAAATTTATATTGATTAGTGCTTATGTTGTGCATATAGTTTAAAGGAGCTTTGGAAGTCTTGATTTGAATAACCAGTTGTTTCAAATAAAGTGTGGCTTACTTATGAATTTAAGGAAGGTCACTCATGGCCACCAAGTTTCCTGTTTTGTCTGTCACACTTCTTCATTTCAGGCATTAAAATTTTTCTAGTTCTAGAACACTTGAGAAGCTCAGAATAGAGTTGCCTGCCCAATAGGAATGAATTTTGACATAAAATATGATACAAAGGATATAAATGCCAATTATATAATTATCATTATAATATGATTACCAAGGGAAAATTGTGCCTGACAAATTTGGTGGCTTTCTACGACAGGGCCACAGTGATGGTGGATAGAGGAAGAGCAACTGACATCATCTACCGGGACTTGTGCAAAGCCTTTGACACAGTCCCACATGACATCCTTGTCTCTAAGTTGGAGGGACATGGATTTGACGGAAGGACCACTTGCTGGATAAGGAATTGGCTGGATGGTCGCCCTCAGAGAGTTGTGGTCAATGGCTCAATGTCCAAGTGG
>NW_010129267.1:0-15291 GCF_000699245.1 Pterocles gutturalis | reverse complement strand
TTGGGGGTACTGGTGGATGAGAAGCTGAACATGAGCCGGGAGTGTGTGCTGGCAGCCCAGAAACCAACCGTGCTCGAGGGAAACCTTAGAGCAGCTTCCAGTGCTGAAAGGGGGCTACAGGAGAGATGGGGGGGCTCTGGATCAGGGAGTGTAGTGAGAGGACAAGGGGTAATGGGTATAAGCTAAAAGAGGGTAAATTTAGACTAGGCATTAGGAATAAATGTTTACCTGTGCGGGGGGTGAGGCAGTGGCCCAGGTTGCCCAGAGAAGCTGTGGATGCCCCATCCCTGGAGGGGTTCAAGGCCAGGCTGGATGAGGCTTTGGGCAACCTGGGCTAGTGGGAGGGGTCCCTGCCCATGGCAGGGGGTGGCACTGGATGATCTTTAAGGTCCTTTCCAACCCAAACCATTCTATGAAATAGTTTTTCTTCAGATTTTTCTGATTGCTTCCCCTGGTTGAGAGTTGGCAGCTTGAAGTATGATGTGTTTAAACTTTTTTTTTTTTTGAGGGGAAAATGTTTTGGCCTCAGAAATCTTTACTGATGACTTACCTGGATGTGTCTTTCACAAAAGATACGAAAGCAAATGAAACTGCTGTGGTGGTATTCATGTTCTCAAGTCAGAGCCAAGAGGATGAACATGCATATGGGTAGCATTTTCCACTTAGAAGGTCTGCCCAGCTGTTTTATCCTTCTCCTTTGCTGGTAGTATTTCTTCTCAGCTTGAAAGTTCTTCTAGGCAGGGACCTTGTGTATCCTTTTACCTGCTTGCTTTGTGTTGTGTTTCCCTCTCCCCCCCCCCCCACAGAACCACGATTGCTAAGGGCTGGAATGTCTGTAGGTGGCTAATTAAAAACGGTGGTCAAGAGAGCTCTTGGAAACTTGTTGGGTTACTTTTCTAAGTAGGATGATGAAGCAGCATCATTGAATGGGAGGAAAAAAATAAACCAAAACAACAAACCAAACAAAAAAAAACTCAAGCCCACCGATTCTGGCAGTTGGAAGAGGCTGCCTGCTGGCCCCTTAGCATGCGGCTCCACTCTTGTCTGCCCATGACAGAATTGGGAAAACTGGAGAAGCTGCAACGTAGCCTGTGTGTGAGGATTGCTGCTTGGCATCCAGCCCAGGGCATAATGAAGATGGGCAGGTAGGAGTACTTTACGCTTGTGACCTCTGTTCCATATTATCTCTCAACTTGCAGGGCCCAAATTAAGGTCTTAATTGTTATCTGCAAAAGATTTAAGTGATCTAGGATTCATTTACCTTGGGGATTACCACCTTGACACATCCAGCCCTTCTCCATCCTGCTGCAGTAATTACAGCTCATGGCAAATCACTCTGGGAGCTGATCCCCAGGGTGTGGAACTCCTGGCATCTGGAGACGGAGCACATCTGGTGCTGGGCCGCAGAGGCAGGGCTCAGCCAGCCCGGAGCTTATTGCATGTGGGGAATGGGGCAGGGACGTGTTTTCTCTGAGCGATGGCTATGGCATGCCTCTCACCTGGTTATTCTGAGTTGGGGTTTTTTTTTTGTTGTTGTTTGTGTTTGGGTTGTTGGGGGTTTTTTGTTTTGTTTTTCCTGAGGAAGTCTGTGTGCAAGGAGGGAGGATGTGGAGTGATGTGAGCTCTCCATACAGCTGGCTCAGCCCTCCGGGCCATGCTTGCTCCTCGCACTGGTGCTCTTCCATAACCAGAATGCACGTGTCAAAGCTGCGGGGGGCTTTCGGCCGCAGCGTGTCGTAGATACAGGTAAAACTGTGGAGTGGGGCTTTTTTAAAATTTTTTTTTGTACTTTTCTGATTGCTAGGATTCTATGGAGTCAATGTTGCAGGGACACAGAAGAAGGTTTACTTTTGGGAGGAGATGTCTTTGAGGGATGTTCTTGGGACCTGTTAGTATTACCTTCCTCGTAGAGATTATAAGGCTTTTGTAGGGTAGCAGAAGTTGCTTTGTTTGAGATAGAATATGAATTCAAAACCTAACAGCTATTCCCCAATTGCCTCCCCAAGTGTGCTTGCATTTTGGCAGGGTTTCCCCATGTGAAGATCTGTTCTGGAATCCTTTCGCAGTCTTGGCCTTGGGGCTGGTTTTGTATTGTACTGGGGCTGTGTAACAGGCTTCTCTTATTGCATCTGGGCATCTGCTGGTCACATCTTGGTGTAAATTAATTATTGTGGTTGGTTCTAACGTGACGCCTGTCCATATGCTTGTTGACAGCCTGTCAGGACCTTCTTGTGCACAAATGCTGGTTTCTGAGGGAGCATGCCTTCTCTTCACGTACGGCCAAGGGTCTCGGAGAACATTTCAGCTCCTGTGGCAAGAGCGTCTTCCAGCCACGGTTTGGGCCCTGGGTTGGCAGGTGGCAGGACTTGTTTGAGTGGGCAACAGGAGAAGGAATTGTGTGCTTGGGAGCCCACGCTGCAGGACAGGTACACTCAAACCAGTGTACTACTATGGGGTAGGAATTTGTTCTTTTACTTGTAAATTCTGCTGTTCTTTTTAAATTACTGCTGAATTCTCCAGCTGTTTAGTTCCCTGGCTATTAATTGGGAGGAAGCTGCTCTATGCATTCTTTCCTGTGCTCATTTTGAGATTCTAACAGCAGGTTTTTTTTTTTTAATTTTATTTTTATAAATAAAATTTTGGTCTCTGTTGGAAACTAAAATGACTTCAGGTCTCTCATCCCTGCTGCGTGATTGTCGTTGCTGCTGCAAACCACAGTGTTGACAGGACCTCATCACTGGTTCAGTAAAGCTCCATAGCAATTGAGAGACTGTGTACCGGTGCTAATGAAAAGCCTTTGCATGGCTTCGGGAGGCTTGGGCATCAACAGGCGCGTGGAGAGGTTGCAGGGATAAAAATATAACTTGTCAGCTGCTGTGCTCTGAATTACAGCTGCATGCAATGCTTTCTCCTGTGGAACGCGTCTGCCACTTTATTGTGAGGCAGGAGCAAGATACTGAATTCTACAAAAACTTCCCTCTTTTCTCCTGGAACTAGAGTTTTGCTAACTTTTTATTTTAAACTGAAGTGTATGTATGCAAGAATAGAGCAGTCAAGCACAGTGGGAGATGGGTAAGCGCTATGCACACACACTTATGATTGCAAAAAGAAACGTTAGCACCAGTTTGTTATTATAAAGTCTGAACTAATGTTGGCTGTTTATAAAAACGAATGGACTTTGCAGGGTTATTTTCCTATTTAAACATCAGCAGGACACTGGGAACAGATTACTGTGAGTAGTTGAGTAAGTTGTGTTTGCTTAGTGCTTCGTGCTTGGCAACACTTCTTTCAATGAAAGTTTAACTTTTTAAGCTATCCAAGTTCAATTTCAAAACTTTGGCCTTCAGGAAGGTAAGATGGCTGGGGGAAAAAAAAATCAGTGGTTTTTTTTTTTTTTTTTTTTTTTCAGTTATGATGTGTATGGTATCAGTTGTCAGATCACTGTTTTATATGTGGCCAGAAGTGACAGAAGTGAGTGTGGTTTATTTCCTTTTTTTTTTTTTTTTTTTTTTTTAGAAAGACTTTAAAACAGGGAGCGGTGATTTATTCTAAGTCCTGTCGTAAATATTGCTTATTCCCAAGAGGATAATTGTGCTGGGATGATCCCAAAACATGAACAAATAGATCAGTCTACAGCAGATAGCATTCTGTGCCTTTCTCCCACGTTTGACTGAGCATGTGCCAAATGTGTGATCAGACTCTTTCTGCTGGATACTACACATCTTCCAGCTTCAACTCCACCTGTTGCACTGGCTGCAGCGATGCATCAGCAAGGCAGGAATGATTTCAAAATGCTTCCCAGTGTCTGAAGTGGCATGAAACTTTCCGGTTCTGACAGCTGTAAGTTCATGTTAAAACCCAAGAATTCCTGAAACTTGTCTATTAGCAACCTCAAAGGACATCTTTCTATGCAGTTGTAAAATTGGCACTGACAAGAAAGGTTTTATTTGAATAGTACACAAAAGTTTCCGTGCGAACTCCAAATAGCCTTGAATTTGGTTTATTTGCAGCTTACTATATGGATTTTAATTTATTTTTTTTTTCTTCCCTGGAGGTTGATTTGATACTCAACAAGTGGTTCTCTTGTTGCTTCCTAAATCCTGGGTAAGGGTTTTTGGTTTTTTTTTTTCTTGGTGAATTTTCAATGTTCTACAGTCTACTGGGAACCTTTTTGTAGCTAACAGTGTTTAAGCCTGAATGAAATGGTATTTGTTTGCAACACCTGGCATAGATTAGGGAGAGACTATGCTTCAAAGGGTGGGTTTTGTCCAGTGGTTTTAGTTTAAGCAGCATCCAGCTTCCATGCCAGGACTGGGCTGAAAGGAACCTCCTTAGTTACCTTTTATTTTGTGGGATGTCTTCTCCTTGCTCAATTATTATTTTGTTATTAGTCTTTTTCCCTCCCCTCCTCTTTCTCTTCTCTCTCTCGTCAAAAATATCTGCATCGGTGAGGAGAGAGTGGCTGCTTTGTGATACAGGTTAAAATATGATCTAAATCAATTTTTCTCTAGTCTAATAAAACTCTGATACTGCAAGATCAAGGATTTGATGAGTCTAACATATTCAACTTTGAAAGAAGGATAATGCCACATGTTTCCATGCAATTCAGATGTTACATAGCTACGATATTTTGTTGTCTTGTGTTCTCTTTTTTTTTTTTTTTAAGAAATAAGATCTAAACTCAGTGTGTTATTTTTGCAAGTCTTTAATTGTTTGTGCTGCACCTCATTAGTGACGAGAATAGCGTCTTGGAGAATCTTCTGAGCAACACAGCGATGGAGCATGTGTTCACATTGATAGTGTGATGGGATGGAGGGTTAATTGCATGGATTAACTGTTCCGCAGGAGTAGATAGATGTTTCCTCCTTTGATGTTGTGCTGTTCTGTGGTGTCCTTGGACAATTACTGCATGAGATGAAGCTTTTAGTTGGAAAGCTGCAACTTAAGTAGCCTTTAGAAACATTTAGTGTCATTTGATGTCAAGTTTTGTTACCTCATTCAGTGTATCTATATAAAGTGTGTGTATATATATATGTATGTATGAACATACTCTGCATTCTGGGGTTTTATAAAGGAAACTACATCATGGTGTAATCAGCAGAGCACATTCTTGAGAGGTTTTAGATGCCCTAACTTCCTCCAAGTAAGACATAAGAAGGTTGATGTTTTTCACATGTTGATAATACAGAGGAAATAAAGTGAATCTGCTGACTTCAGAGCTTCCACGGTGCAATTCTCGAGAAATAGTGGATGGATGAGAAGGACTTCTAGTTATTGGCTCTTCAGTGACTCTTATAAAATGAGTTGGTGGTTTCCTGCTGAGCTGATAATGTGTGTCACACGGTGCTGCTCTATACTGCAACTAGTAGTCACAGCAAAGGAGACAGAAAAACCTGAATTGTCCTCAAAAGTGAGTTGCTTTCAGTCTGTTGATGGCAAGGTTGACCCATAGGGCACATGGTAATTAAGAGAAGACTGACATGAGCAGGGAGTTCTGGATTTTAGGTCCTCCTTTTAAAGGAGAAATAAATCTTCATTTTGATTTTCATTTTCTGTAATTTCTGCACTTGATAAAGGAGTTATCTGTTTCCACTTTTTACTACTTTTATTGTAACATTACAAGGCTTTCTGTAAGTAGAAAGTGAAGGTTACCCTGACTCTGAGCAGATATTTAGGCACAGAACGAGGTGCCCGAGTTTAGTAGAGAAGTGAAGGGCTTCTGCCAGCCGTATTTCAAGTTAGTGCTTGTTTGCTGTGGGTTCGGCTTTTTTTCGTTGGTTGGATTTGTTGTTGTTTTTGAGGAGAAAGTTGTTTTTCAGAAAAAGCAAGTGCTTTTCTGGTCTAGTTGACGTGTAGCTTTTAGAGAAGGTAGGTTTTCTGTCTAGTTGAACCATGCTCTGATTGCTCAGCCCTGGCTTTCAGAGGCTGGCTGGATGCAGGTACCATGTGCAATATTCTTGCAGTTCACTCATTAAATTTAAGATGCCTTCTGTTTGTTTCTTTGTTTTTTAAATTATTCACATAAGGCTTACATTTGGGGAATAGTTTGTTTTTTTTTTTTAAGCAAGTCTTTCATCTTTAGTATGTAGGAAAAACAGCTCTTCTCCTTTGCATGTAAATCTGTGGGTTAAATTGGGTTCCTAAGCCCCTGGTGTGTTTCAAGAGGGTATATGTCTCCTTTTGTATTTAGTCATTATTGTTCATACCTGGTGGGAGTTGCTTAAATACACGTGGTCATTTCTGACATGAATTTCATGTATTAACAATCTGCTGCAGGGCCTTACTGATGAAAAGTTCAAATGCAGTTGTTACTTGCTAATGGTGTTCTAGTGTCTGGCATGTTGGATGGGCTTGCTTTTCATGTTTCTGCATTGGAAATGGGATTGTAGGCTGCGGGTCGTAGCTTTTCATATTAACATTTGTATTTTGCAGGTTTTTTTAATAAGTAAAAAAAATATGCATATGTATAATAGGAAGGGCAGAATCCAGGACTCCAAACTGGTCTGCAAAAGCAATATCAGGTCTGCAAAAGGAATTTCATTTCATGTGAAATGCCCTGGATGTGTTCCAGACACAAAGGGAGAAGTCTTCTGATCTGAAAGTCCTGGGTCATGTCTTTATTGCTGAAGCAGGTGTTATTATTACACTCGTATTGCAACCTCAATGTAAAAGTCCTGATTGAGTCAGTGCAACTCCATGCAGCCCACGAAATCTCAGGTGAGGAGTGAAATAATGACACTGGCTTTTTACTTGATGTGAAAGTTTCCTTTTCTCTGCTGACATTTTTACACCAGAATAGCTATCTCAGTGTTAATAACTACATCCTTCTCTTTAGCAGTGAAGACACAGCAAAATCGTGGAAATGAAGGAAAGGGATGTGGTGCACAAAACAGGATAATCAGATCAGTGATGGCCACACGTTGCTTGAGTTAGTTTTGTTTTAGTATGAACAAATGTACTTTGCTCTGCCCTCCGTCATATTGCTTCCTTGTGCAGTGCTAATAGGCTTGTACCCTTCCGTCTGCAGAAATAAGGGGTAAGTTTTGGACAAAATTAAAAAACCTCATGGATGCGTTTTATCACCTCTGTTCTATAAGCAGTTTTGGTATTTATATATTTTAATTTGTATGTGGGGAAAAACGTCTGCGTTCCTGTTATTCTGTCTAGCCTCCCAGCAGCGTGCTGCTTATATTTGTGGCCCTCTGGTTTTGGAGATGTGATGTGTCTTTTGACTCCCAAAAATGGCAGGAAGGGTTTTCTTTGAACTGGCACTGTGATGTTTGTGTCTTCTTTTTTTCCCTTTTTTTTTTCTTCTGTATTTGAACTATTTGCACTGTAGCATAGCCTCTGACTTATATCTTTTGGCACCTAGATTTGCTGAAATTGAAGCATAGAGAAGATGGAAAAACACATAGTCAGGCTTCTCTAGACATGTTGTATATCAGAAGTCCAGTTTCTTGTTTGCAGGACACCTTGTCTAGGCTGCCAAAGGGATGGGAGAGTTGGGGTGGCTGAGATCGTTCTTCAACTTTTTGCCACAGTAAAATGTATGCCTTTTTTTTTACTCTGTTAAAATTGGTTTGTAAGGTAGATTAATGGTATAAAAAGATTTAAAGTTTACTCCATCTGGAAAGACACAGTGGTCGTGGTTCTACTTAGAACGTTGGGTTCTCGTCTTGGCTCTACCATGGACTGTACGTCCTGCCCATGGGCAAGACTCTTAATCCTCGTGTTCTGTGGGCTTTGGTTCGTTCTTTGCCTTGTGTATCTAGACAGCAAGTTCTTCAGGTGTGGCAGTCCTCCACAATGTGTCCACGTTGTGTCTTTTAGGGTGCGAATCTCAATTCTGGTTTCTAGGTGTTACCATAATATGAATGACAACTGTCCATCTTGTGTAAAGCTTGTGGGGTTTGGTTTCTTTTCCCCACAACTTTTTTTTTTTTTTTTCCCAGATTCACTTCCTTTTGATTTTTGGACCCCTTTTATGGTGAACTGAAAGGTTTTTAGACATTAATTTCCTTTCTTGTTTGCGAAAGGCTGATATGTGTTGGGTTAAAACAATAATCAGGCTTGGCTGTTTGTACAGATGGGGAAACCGTGGGTAGAAGTAAACTTAAGAATTAAGTCTTAGACTGAACTGGGAAGAAAAGGATAATACGGGGTTTTTTTTTGCTTCAACCTGCTGCTGAATCTTGTACCTCTCCTACTTTGTGTTTCTGCAATATGAGAGTGTTTGACAAGGTTGTGGCAGCTTCTGTTGCACAGGCGTGGAGGGCAGTTCATTTCCTATGCCAGGACAATGTTACTGAGACTCAGGTGAAAATTTCAAGAGGTCAATAAGCCTAGATTAAAATATTTTGAAATCTTAAGTTGTCGAGTTTGTGGATGGCTAGGTCTATGCTTAAAGACTATGAGTAAAGCAGACCTGTGTGTGCCACTGTTGTTTTTTTTTAAGCACAAAACCTCCTATAAAGTTTCTTCCCCCGAGCATCGTGTGTACGAGACACGGCAGCACGGAGCCAGTGCTCTGCAAGTCTGCAGCCAGCCAGGATTCTGGCTGCAGCTGAGCTGCTCAGAGAAGTTGCCTTAGTACTTTTTTCCATCTACTTGCCTTTTGAAATGGAGATCCCTTTGGCAGGATCGGCTCAAGGAAAACAATTCTGTGTGCAGTCCTGCTGGCAGATTTGAGGGCACCAAAACATCTGTGCGAGGGTAGGAGACTGGGGATGGGTAGCAATGTGCAACTGGGAATGGGAAGGGGCTGGGGGGGAAATTCAACCAGACTCAGCTTCAGGCAGAACAAAACACATCTGACCCAGACCAATGCAAAGGGCATATTTAAATCAAGATCTTTCCTAAAACCATGTCGTTGGAGCTTGATTTGCACGGAGTTTATGGTTTGGCCTGGAATGCTGTGTTTGTCGGGGGAGTGTGTGCTACACCCTGCACTGCCCGCTCCAGCCGCTCTGCCTTTTGCAGTTTTTACAGCCTTCCCTCAGCATCACCACTTCTTTAATACTGTTTTTAGTCTCCTTTTTGGGACCTTCATCCTTGGTTACGTATCATGCTATCACATACATACATATCACCCAATTCTGCAAACACCAGAATTCAACAGCCGCCACGGAGAGTGACAAATTAATAACCATGAGATCGTACGGAGCTGTAATTAGTCAACTGCAAAAGCAACAGAACCAAAAATGTTGAACAGCTCCTATGTAACTCATCATTCTAAAGCCCCAAATTTCCATTCTCTCCCAGATTTTCTCCAGTTTTAAATAATTATCTAGCCTCAAAAGCTTTTCCAAGAAAGCAAATGAGGCATGCTGGGGCTGAATTCCAGAACACATTTCCTTTCTTGCACGCACAAACTACCAGCCTATAAAAATAGGTACAAGGAGACTGAGACAATTTGCTTTCCTTTGAATATTGCCAACACAGGTTCAAGTGTGGAGAGCCTCTTTTATTCTGGAGGTTTGGAATTGACAACTTTTTTTCTGGAAATGTCCTTAACTTCCATATTTTGGAGGGACAAATAGCACAGACGATTGTTTCTTCAGCTAGGCTAGCATTTGTACTTTATTGCTGTCACTTAGGGACCCTTTGCACACTTAGATAAAGGAAGGAACAATTTTTGCCAGTTTATGATCTTCACTCATTTGTGGTACAGCAAAATTACAAGCAAGCCACACTCACCTCCAATTTAAAGGGAGAATAATTGAATGGGGAAAACGTCACTCAAGCTCTTCTGTCCCACAGTGACATACTACCAAGCCTTAGTTTGGTACTAAGAGTCCTTGGGACTTCAGTGTTGAGGTAAATATAGTCATGTTACCAGAAATTTTAGGACCCAGGGATAAAAATGTATCCCAGTTGCAGGTGATGGCTGCCAGGTCAGTGATAACAGCATGTAGTCTGCCCGCTAAAGCAAGAATATAACCAGTTAATGAGCAAATATTCCCTTACCTGCCTTGCTCAGATCAATTAACGCTAACCTTGCACTTTGCAAGTCTGTGAGCTGCAATGCTGTTGAAGATAATGCTGGTGTTAATTTGCGTTAACAGCAGAGCGCAAGCATGCTGCAAAGAGTACAGGGTCCTGTTCCATTCTGTTCATAAAAACCACACACTGATCACCAAAGACACATCAAATCAATTTATCAGACCAGCTGTATTCATTGGCATCGTGACACCTCTTTTAATTACCACTTCCCTGCAGACCTTGGAAGAGTTGAATCCTCAGCTCAGTTTGTAATATACTATGATCATTTTAACTCAGAAATAAAGCAATTCAGATTTTTTTTTTCTAACCCTTGGCTGACTTCTGACAAAAAATGGAAGAAGAGTTAGTGAAATCCTGAACGTGCTGTCTCTTCCAGCAATTTCACTATTTTTGAACAGATGCTTGAGAAAAAGCAAAATTATCAGAGTTACCGTGTCTTTGCCTCCACAATATTGAAAAAGAGTCAGATTTAGAGAACAATAACAGTAAAGCAGAGAGCAGAAAATCTTCCTTCATGGAGTTGTGGCAGGACAAACTCTCCAGATAACTTGCAGGGCAAACGCTGACCCTAGAGAGACAAAAGGAGCCATAAGGAATGAATTTAGTTTAATCAATGTTCTTGTCTAAAACAGAATCCTCTCCAGCAAGGAGTGATTTACAAAGGTTGGAGCAGATTACTGTATTTATTTGCTACGTTAGAGGAGGCAAATTAAGTACTATCAGCAATACAACAGCAAGGACAATATTACAGATTTCATTATCTTAAATAATCCTTTTCACCTCATCTTCTTTTTGTTCTGCTTCCTAACAAGCTCTCACAAAACCAAAATCGTGAATGTTTGACTGGAAGACAGTCACGAGACTTGCACAAAAATCAGAAGTCAATTCTACAACTTGACACTAAAAACTTCTCTCAACTTCACACTTTCTAAATCCCAGTATCATGTGGTGGGTTCCCTTTAACAAGATGGTTTTATTTGGGAAAATTCTGAACTGTTGGAAGCAAACCACGTTAGATGGTGGAGCCTACATTTGAGTCTTTCGTATCTGACTTGAGTACGCTTTTGTTCCAACAAATAACATTTTCCAGCAGCTGAATCCAGCTCATGCTATTTCTGAGTCCTTTTCTGCATTTTACAAATATGCTACATTTTCAAGGGTATATATATCGTACGTTTGGTGGAGGTAGAAGTAAAATGTCTTTTTCCAGCTTTCTTAAGATTTGCCTCTTTTGGAGTTAATGTAACATCTGGAGCTGGAACTTGAAATTGGAAACAATTCAGATCAGAAACAAGCATACCTTTGTCAAGCCTATATTTGTTCAAGTCCTGGAGAAAAAATTTGCAAGCCAAATTTTCCAAATGATGTAGAACCACTATTTTATCCATTAAAAGTTTGGAACCATAATCACTGCATAATGTACTATTATTGGCCAGACAGCTGTCTGCCAAACCAAGGAGGAATAAAATAAACTGCAAAAAAAACCCCAGAAAATAACCTTACTCCCATTGTCATCCAGCCTAAAAAGGGGACTCTGCAGGGTTTTCTTCCATTTGTGGGTTGACCTGAGCTGCTATTCACAACAAATGTTGTGTTTAGATGTTCAAGGAAGTCACCCCTTTGTCTGCATTATTCTGAACTGGTTTATGCAGGAGTAGGACAAATCCTCAGTGTGTCCTCTACAGTTTTCAAACTCTCCTGAGCATAACATGGGGGTGGGGGAAAGCCATGCCTACTGCATTTAAAATAACAACAGCAAAATTATTGCCATGTACTCAGCATTCCAGAATGTGAAACATCCAAGTATGTTTTTTTCCTGCCACATCCCCCATCCGTATTTTTAAGCACTGCCTTTGCAGTTACCCATTTTGGCAAAGCCCAACAGCAATACCACGTAAGGGACTATTTCAGTGCCACTTCTGCTTATTCTAAAATCCGAAAATACAAGAAATCTCAATGCACAGGCTGTTTCCAATTTTTGTGGGTAGAAGCAGAGTGCTGTATAAATTCTCCCAAAGGAAACCGTTGTGAGTTAGCTGACAGATAGCTCCAGTGTGGTTTGAATATGATAAACACTGTTATGGAATTGAAACTAGTCTCCTATGGTATTAGACAAAATACGAGTTTGTACTTTAAAGAGTCCTTAATGGAAAGATTAAACCTTCTCTCTGACAAGACAATGGAAGTATTTGGTATTGCAGAATCAATGCAACGAGGAGCAATATTTGAACAGGGCGGTGAGGTAGAATGGAAATCAAATCCTCGTCTGCCAAGTTCCTTCCCAGTCCTGCCACCCCACGAACATCCATTCCTAACTCAGCTTTCTGGGTCCAGCATAGAAACACAATCCAATAAGGAATTCATGTGCAATCCACCACCTTGCAAAGAGGGGGTAGCGGGGTGGGCTTTGTGTGCGCACCAACACCGCTGCTCATAGCAAGTTGGAGCTGTTCATTTCATAAGTTCCATATCAGAATAGGTCAATGCAAACATGCTGTCTGAGCCGGCTCAGTTAGCCAGCCAAGATGTAGAACAGGCTCAGCACAGAAGTAAAGTATTTGTTCTTGAGTGTCTGAACAGCTCAGGGTAACACAAGTCTGCATTTTTATTTAGCAAACGCTTCAACTCGTGCTGCAATAGTGATGCCAGTATATTGTCATAAAAGGGTCACGGGTCTGCCCTTGACGTGAATGTGCCTGCCATCAGCAACTGTATTTTTATCAAGATATCTTCTCGGTGACTTGCTGAGTGACTTGCCTCAGAACATGGTCCTCAGAAGTTTCTGAACTGAGCTTCCAGCTGAGGTCAGGTCACTGCGGACTTTTGCGTGAGAGACGCTATAAAGCAATGCTCCTCTTTCCTTGGTGTAAGCAATTTGTCCTTAAAGATTGCCTGTACAGTTAGTTTTTTGGATCCAGGGTTACAAATTGTAAGTGCTTACAGCATCCTTCACTCTTAGGGGTGGCAGCGTAAAGACCATAGCTTTGCATGGCTGGAGGAGGTGAGCATCCAGGGCGGTAAGCTGAGATGGATCTGGAGAAGTTCGCTTGTTACGTCTTGAGACAGCAGCTGGTGTGGGAGACCTGGGGCAGCCTTCCTTGTATCATACTGTTCTTATTTTAACGTGGAGGCTGTGGTGTGGGTCAGTAGATGGCCCATGCGTATGTGATGGGTCTCCCTCTGCTATCCAATTCCTCTGTTTGGACACAGTGTTGGACTCCAGCATCCCAGCGCAGACCCGTGGGGTGCTGCTGCCTAGTCGTTCTTACAGAGTGGGAAAGTTTTCACCTTTCTTGTGGGGTTTTGTGTCTACATTTAGACTGGGATTTTCAGTGGACCAGCGGAGCTTTGGCCATCATCACTGAAGTTTGATGGAAGTAGTCAGTTTAACCTCCCTTGGAGGGGTCCGTGCAGGTTCTAATCTCCAACCAGCACCCAACTCAAAAGTTAACTTTTAAGATTGGAGGATGCTCAGCTTCACAGCCATTTTCAAAGTGCTAGTTTTCAAAGCTTGTTGCTGGTGTCTGTCAGGAGCCAAAATGCTCTAATCCCCAGTAGGCAGCATATTTTCGTTTAAGCTGTCATGTGCATTGTGGTTCTTGAGTAGCAAATTGCAGCAGAACCCTCAGAATAAGCAAATTGCTGTGAACGGTATACTTCTGCTTTTGGGAAAATCCCATGTGTGTTTTAACCTCTGTAAAATCCTTGGGTGAGAACCTGCGGTTGGTGGGGGTGGGTTCAGACTTGCAGAGACTTTATCTGTTTAGCATTAGCTGGTCAGGATTGCATGAGGCTGCAGTCCTCGCAACTGCTTGGCTGAATCCCAGTTGTGCATTGCACAGGGAGAGATTGCCAAGAGCCAGTTTTGCAATAATGTTTAGAAATTTCCTCTAACAAAACAGACCAGATGAAAATTGCTTTATGCTCTTGTGAATCTGTGTTCTCTAAATAAAATTGTCAAGGTGCTTGTGACTCTTATCCCTGCAATTTGATGGAAGTGTCCCCAGATCATGGCTGATATCCTGGGTTTTGTTTAGTTTTTCAGCGGATCTCTAAATATGTTCTGTATGCTGCTTGGTGGTCCATGTAGCGTTGGCTGCTTGCGTGGACTTGGCTGTCCTCCTTTCCAGCTGCTAAACTGTGTTAAAAGAAGATAAAATATGCTGTTCCATGTATTTGCTGCAGGGATATTAAGGCCAGGCTGGGAGAGCCATTGCCTTGTGTACCAGGAGGGGCGTTCATGTGGCGTGCTTAATGGGTGGTCTGTGGGAAAAGACAGAAAAGTTTGAGGAAGCCTCCTTTAGAATAATGTGTCCATAGAAAAGTAATCTTGAAAACACATAGCTGACTTCCAGCCTCTGCAGAGATGGAAGCGCACTAAATTATGCACACTGAATTCAATAATTTGGCTTTTCTGGTATGTGAAGATGTTTAGCTGAAGTAGGTAGTATAACTAGAAACAGGACAAAACAATAATGAATAAGTTCAGAGTGTGCTGTCAGAGAGTTTTAAAACATGTTACTACCATCCAAGCCAATCTGAACAACTCCTAAATTTCATAATTTGTATAAAGCACCTTTGCCTGGACTTCTTCACAGAAATGTTTTGGCATCTCTTTACCAAGGGAAATGAACTAATTCAGGCCAATGGAGATGAAATAGTATATAATCAGTGCTATATTTTGTTGTTACTGCTAACATTATTATTTGTAGGCTGCCAAACAAAACCAACAGTCTGAAGTAAATCTCTTGTCTTCCTAAAACCCTGTCATTATCGGGGGGAACCCTACACAACCCAAAAAATATAAGAAGAGCTTAAAAAATCTTGCTGCTTGTATATTTAAAAGAACAACAACAACAACAAAATAACCCAATAAAAGGTAGCTAACAATGTATCTAACAATATTTTGACATTAATATTTGATAAAGCTACTAAATTCATCTGCTTCAGGAGGGCAACAGAAGCAGTGATGGAAGTATTGTGTTACTGGGAGGGTTTTAAAAACTGTTTTGTGTCAAACCAAGCATAAAGACAAGCGACTCCATACTCTTGCAATCAAGATTTTCCATGATACGGTATGGGGATTTCAGTCCACTGAGCTCTTTTTTTTTTTTTTTTTTGGTCTTCGATTTCAAGAGGCACAGGTGAAACTCCTTTGCTGAAGCAGGAATTCTTTGTACAAAAGCTATAGCTGGGGAATGGCTATCCAACTGCTGTTGGATATCCAACCTTATCAACACCCGCCCTGTTTGTGGGTAAAGCTTGGATGAGGGAGTAGAGTGCACCCTC
>NW_010129266.1:0-1856 GCF_000699245.1 Pterocles gutturalis | reverse complement strand
CTGCAACTCGGGGTGCACAGGGAGCATCGCTGACACCCTCTGGCTCCGACATCCTGCTCTCCCCATGGCCAGGCACCAACGGGACGCGATGGACCACCGCTGAGCCCCAAGCCCGCTGTGCTGTCACCTCTACGGGACCCAAACCTGCCACTATCCCGACCCACCGACCATGACTCCCTGGGGAGAGATGCAGCTCTGAATGCAACTGGCTTTCAGCACTGGGAGTCACTGGGATGGTCATGGCACAACCAGCCCAGGCAGGAGCATCACAAAAAGCCACTCGCCAAAGCTGGGCTGGCTCCGAGCCGCCGTGCCAGCACCGCCGGGAAGCAAGCAGCCGGCAGAGCCGGCAGGCACGTGTATTTTTAAAGAAGAAAAGGAGCTTTCTCCACCAAATGGAGCATTTTCTGCTTAATGACCCCCCAATCCTAATCTGCGCAAAGAAGATTGCCCCCCGCATCTCCCCGTCCCGCATCTGCCGCTAGCTGCTGCCCACACTTAAGGCACGGGCAGTGCTGCGGATGCCGGATCGGCATGTGGCACATGCTCTGCCCTCGGCGAAATGGGCAGGAGAGAGATCAGCTTCTGGGGAGGGTGATGCCCGGCACTGGGTGCAGGTGTTTCCTTCATCAGTGACAAGCCTCCATCATTTGTCATCCATAAAAATAATATTCCCAAAAGTGTCCCCCCTGATTGCCAGGCGGCAGGGCTGTGGGTTTCCATGGCGATGCTGTTCCGCAGGGATGGTACGGGGGGGATCGGATCGGTGCTTCCTCAATTTGGGAGATGGGACGTGGTGCTGACACCCAGAGTGGGGACAGCACCCACCACGCTGCTGGTGGAGGGACCTGGGACTGAGCTGGCTCGTCCCCACTTGGGCTCAGGCAGCGTCACCCAAACCGGCGGGGAAGGAACACCCTCGCCATGGGAGGATGGGGATGCTCCTGCATCCCCATGGTGACCCTGGGGCGTGCCCTGCGCCTTCTGCCCGCACCGGCACATGGACCCCCGGCTCTTCCTCGCTGACCCCCACCAACATCCCACTTCCGTCCCAACCCCCGGCTCTCCCCGCAGCCCCCCACTTGTTGCCTCTGCTCTTTGGTCAGACACCAGCCTCCCTCAGTGGGTGCAGGGTCGGGACACCACCTCGCCCATCCCACTCCGCAGGGACCCCAAATGACAGCAACCATGTGCCACGAGGTGCCACCACCTTGCTGCCTGCGCTCCACCAAAGCTGCTGTTAACAACCAGAGTTCATCCCAAACGCAGCCAAGCCCTGGGATTGCACTTTGCAAACAAAACCCGAGTTTTTCAGCTGTTTGGGAGGAGCCAGAGCAGCTCCTTGCATTACCCCAGGGTGCCCCAATGTGGGGCAGAGTAGGATGAGTGGCTGCCCCAAGGAGCACCCCCAGGAGCTGGGGACACCCCAATAGGGGGTGGCCCTGGCTGTACCCGGCCACCTCCATGTCCCTCCAGGCTCCCGCAATTCCCAGCCTGGTTTTTGCCTCCAAATGCAGTTTTGGGTCTTGCTGCCAAAACCCATCAGTGCTCCGGCCGTGTTCAGCAGCCCAGGTCCCTGCCCAGCCCCGGGGTGACCATGTCCCCGCTCCCGGCCCCATCCTGCCAACCACGGGGTTCACAGCCCTGCCAGGTGCCTCGGGGAAAGGTGGGTGTGAAATCACACCGGGAAATGTATATTTTCACATCTCCCCAGCAGGCTCACTGGTGTTTTTAGGGCAGCGCTTCGAGGCCACCTGGAGTGTCACCTGCAGCCTTTGGGCACCCAGATGGGACCGCAGGGCACCGAGTGTGGCACTTTAGGGAAAAGGTGGGAAAACATCCAGCCGAGCGTGGCA
>NW_010129265.1:0-488 GCF_000699245.1 Pterocles gutturalis | reverse complement strand
CCCGAGAGAGGCAGATAAGAATTATTATATCTTATCTTAATTGTCTCGTATTTATTTTGTAGCTCGGAGATAGCCCGGTGCTTGTAACTCATTAGAAGTTTTCCTTCTGCACTTCTTTGGACTCCCAAACTGTGAAAAGTTTTTCCAGTATCGTTTTATTTTCCTTCTTCGGTTTTAAGCCCAAATACAGCCTAGCAGGCTATGATCTAACAACCATGACACATGCCGGGGCTATAAATTTCTCTGACAATTTCTAGGGACAAGTCCTTTTTGATGACAATGAAGTCCGCAGCCAAACACGCACCCCCAGCGTCAGCAGTGCTGCTTATAAATCGCCCCACCAAGAGCCAGAAGTGACATTTCTTACGCACAACACAAACTTTCTCTGCAGAGTGTTATATTTAACTCCAAAACGAAGTATCTGAAGACTCTGAGCACTCTGGAGCCTTTGGAAGTGCTTCGTTCCTTCCGTGTCGCCTGCACAGAAA
>NW_010129264.1:753-1474 GCF_000699245.1 Pterocles gutturalis | reverse complement strand
AAAAAATACCCAAGACAAAATTTTAGCAGCAATTTCCCAATTTATTGAAACTGATTGATTTTTGCAAGTGTGTCTAAGCTAAACCCCATCATCACAAAGTCATCATCGCCCAGAGGAGAACCCGGGAGATGAACTAGAAAAGAAGGGTCCTATTCACCCCAACTACATTTACAGAAAATCGGTACAACACAGCCATGTTCTCCCACTGCCTCCTGGTTACTAAAATCTCCTCAACCTCCCCAAAATATTAAACACATCTTCAATACAAACACAGGTTTATAATAATTAATATAAAGTCAGTATAATATAGAATATTCCCAGCAAAAAAAAAAAAATATAATCAACAATCTTCAAACACTGTCTATTTTTTTTTTCCTCCTTTGTTTAGCTTTATTTTTGCAGACAGGTTTAAAGCACGTTGAAAAATAAATATAGATGAGAGCATACACACAGCACTCTTACTATGCGGAACTGGAAAATAAAATAAAAAAAAAAGGCAGAAATTCAAAACGCAATGTAGGATCTGAAAAATAAACCCAACCGTGGAGTATGGCTTTCTCAGGAGTCGCACGTATCACAGAAGGAGCGAAAAAAAAGGTTTCTCTGTTGTAATATTGCAAAAAATTCCAGTTTTTGCATTATTTTCATGGAGTTTCTTTCCTCAAGGGCCATGTGCAAACGGGAAGCATCGAGGTGGGGGTGTCCGGGGGGGGGCTCAGCC
>NW_010129264.1:378-644 GCF_000699245.1 Pterocles gutturalis | reverse complement strand
CATGGGGGGGTGTTCCTTCTGTACGGAAAATATTCCTTGTGTAGTCCAAAACATGGATTTTTGATAAAAAAAGAGAAAGGACAGTCACTCTGCAAACCTTCGTCCCCCTCTCGCCTCCCCAAAAAGCCCCTGCGAAGCTTTGGGGCAACCTTCTGCTTTATCCGTCAGGGAAAAACAGACAAAACTGGGGAATTTCTGGATTTTTTTTCTGAATTTCTGAATTATTTTTTTTTTTAAATAAAATTTTTGGAAATCACAACTCAACA
>NW_010129264.1:0-286 GCF_000699245.1 Pterocles gutturalis | reverse complement strand
GGATGGTTTTTTGGGGGGGCAGGATGATGCTGTTCGCACCCCGTTCTGCGCGAGACGGGCAGAAAGCACAGCTTGAAACGCCCTGTACTCCTGGCACACTCTGATATTTAAAAAAAAAAAAAAATGAGGATAAAGAAATTCAAGGAGGGACATTTACAAGTATGGATGAATAATTAAAAAAAAATAGTTGCAAGACTTATTAACACCAAGTGTATCAATTTTTCACCCATAAGGGAGTTATTTTTTTAAACTGAATCTGTATATATATACACACACATATATATAT
>NW_010129263.1:1685-11130 GCF_000699245.1 Pterocles gutturalis | reverse complement strand
CGTTCCCCACAGGGGCCGGTACCGACCCGGGGGCTCGGGTTTCCTTCTGGGCTGCGGGGTTTGCGTGGCGGAGAGGCGCCGGTGTGGGGAGGAAGGAGCCGTTGGCCTGTCATCGCCCTCCGCTTGCCCGTGAGGGCACCGGGAGGGGGTGGCCGGCGTCGCCCGGGGCCTTTCCCGGGGCTTGTTCTGCGGGGTTAGGAAAAGCTGCGTGTTCGGGACTTTTTTTTAATTATTATTTAAAAAATGGGTCAAAACCTAGAGCCTTAAAAATGATGTCCAAGCAGGTAATAAATAAACAGGAGACAACACAGTCTGATGTTGCAAATTATTCTATGTGGCATGTTACTTTGATCCCTGCACTCGGGTCACAGCTGCATTGTGCAAAATTAACGCCTCACGTACAGTGTCAGGGTGTCTTCACAATGAATGTCCGATCTTTCTGTAGCAGAGCAGTGCTTTCATGCACAGCCAAGCTGTTGTCTCCTTTTTGGCCAAAACACACTTAAATTTCTGCCTTTACCTTCCAGCCCGTGAAGACCAAGCCGGCCGAGGAGGGCGATGCTCCTCCGGCCAAGAGAGCCCCCATCTTCTATGGCAGCTTGGAAGAGAAGGAAAGGGAGCGTCTGGCAAAGGGAGAGTCGGGGCTGCTGGGAAAAGAGGGGATGAAGGCTGCGATGGAGGCTGGCAACATCAACATAAGCAGCGGTGAGAATGTTTAACCACCTTTTTTTTGCCCTCTCGCTTGGGAATGTGACACTTTCAAAAGTCTCTGATCAACTTGGAGTGTGATTTAACGTGAAAAACGTGAGGCTGTTACCCAGAGTGTTGGCTCTTCATTTGGATCGTCCTCCTTGAGAGGGATCTCTCATCTGATTGTTGTTTTCAATCTGATGGTTTTGTTTTTTTGTTCAGGGGAGGTCTTTGATCTCGAAGACCACATGAGCGAGCGGCAGGCGGAAGTGCTGGCTGAGTTTGAGCGCAGGAAGAGAGCCCGGCAGATCAACGTGTCCACTGACGACTCTGAAGTGAAAGCCTGTTTGCGAGCGCTCGGGGAGCCCATCACGCTCTTTGGAGAAGGTCCTGCGGAAAGGAGGGAGAGGTGCTGTGTCTGCCCTGGGTGTTGCAAACAGCGAACACTCAGTTTATCAAATTCTCGACATTTTTCACGTAGTTGGGGTGCATTATAATGCTGAGGAAGAGAGAATGGCAGACAGGGATTATTTGTCAGGTTGGCTGAGAATTCACTGAGTGAATATGACATCATGTGTTTCTTTCCAGATTAAGAAATATCCTTTCGGTGGTTGGCACAGATGCATTAAAAAAGACCAGGAAAGATGACGACAGGTCTAAAAAATCCAAAGAAGAGGTAATGGTCTCTTGTTCTCTCAGTGCTGATGGAGAAAGGTTTGAGATACCTTTCTTTGACAGTCTCCTCTATGTCCAGGACTCTTGGTTTTGGTCAGTCTGTGGATTCTCACGTCATCCCTTCGTGCTGCTTCTGTGTTGCTCATTTTAGCAAAACTGCCAATGTCTTAACTAAATCAGGAGCATTAAGTCTGGCTTGTACTTGCAGGCCAAATGCCATGCAGGAGATGAGATGTCTGGACTGTTACTCAGTATAGCAAGTCCTTTTTTGGTGTTTGTCTTCATACCCGGGAGGGAAAAAACTCTCTTCCTGCTACGGCATCTATATCTGCCTTTGATTCTTCTTTCTGCTTCTCCTTTCTCTTTTTTGAGTTCATTTTTTCCTTATTTTTTGTGGTTGCTGTAAGAAATAATGACAATTTCTGCAGCTCTAGGATTTCTTTAGCTGTACACCATTAAGTAAAAAATTAAAAATGAGTTAGTGCTCAGTTGGAATATTCTTGAGTGAAATGGCAGCATGTCAGGATCTGATCTGTAGGGCAGAGAGTTTGACTTGTGTCTCTTAATCTCTTTTTCTAGGGCTTATAGTTATGCAAAATGCCCTTAAAAAGAGGCCTGAACACAGCAAGATTCAAGAGCAGATGCTGTGGTGGCACTTATGTCCTAAGAGGAGGTCACCAAAGGTGACTGAATGGTAGGGCAGCACCACGTTAGCTTTTTTTTGTTTTCTTTTTCTTACAGTATCAGCAAACCTGGTACCACGAAGGACCGCGCAGTCTGAAAACAGCGAGACTGTGGCTTGCGAACTACTCGCTCCCCAGGTGAGAGCAAACAGCACAAATTAAGGGAAGAGATGCAGCTTTTTGTGCAATCCAGCTGCTCATCCCACTGCGGGTAGTGCAGGAAATCTGAGATCAAGGGAATGGGGAACACTGGTGGAAAAGTCCAGTGAGCTTACAGCTTGAGTTCTCAGTGACTGATGTTAGCCCAGTTGGGGGAAGAAGAGGGAAAGGTCTGTTTCCAGCAGCCCGGTGGGGAAAATGTAGGGGCTTGTTACTCCACCTTTCCTCTTCACAGGGCAGCAAAGCGGCTAGAAGAAGCCCGGCTACTGAAAGAGATTCCAGAGGCAACCAGGACATCGCAGAGACAGGAGCTACACAAATCCCTGCGAGTAGGTTTGCCATCTCCTCAGGTGCTGGTTTTCCAAATTTTTGCTGATCCTCCAAAGAGAGCAGAAGGAGATGAGCAGCCCGGAGGTGCTCTCCGGATGCATGTAGTTTCCTGCACTGTGCTCTGTTTTTTTTTCTTTCCCTGGGGTATGCATAGAGCGTGTCCTAACGCTTCCTTCACTGATTCAGAGAGATGTACTGGAGTTGTCCCTTTGTGTGGCAGAGGGATGAAGGGACACCCCTGCATTGCCTCACTGAAGTTGAAGGAATTTATTCCTGGCTTTGTCACAGGTTTAACTGTCTGGGAAGGGACCGCTAACTTTCCTCTTCCTGTACAATGGTGCATAAATCCAAGGGAAATAACAACCAACGCAGTAATGCAGAACATGTTTTAGGTGACTCTGAGATGCCCTTTCTGAGCCTGTTAAGTCAGATTCCCAGCTTAACCGAACGGAGAGGCTCAAGCACACCGTGTGCTGCCACTCTAATCCTGTTTACACCCAGAGGCATTAGCTGCCGGAGGATTTGCTTTTCCCCTGAGCACACCGCACTGCCTGCCCTAGTCTGTCTGGCTGCATTCATTGGGTGAGTCGTAGAAAGAGGCCAAAACTGCAGTGAGTTGTCCATCAAAACTGTAGTTGCAAAGCCAGCCCGCAGGGTTATTGGTGTGAGTACCGTGGGTGGCACACAGAGCTGCGCTGTGCCCCAGGGCCGTGCTAGCCTACCTCGGCCAGTCTGGCTCTGTGGCCCTCATGCTTGGAGCTGGAGTGGTTCTGAGGCAGCTCCTCCCTTTGAAAGTGACTTTCCAAAGTAGTCTTCCTCTTCCTGCATACATTTGCCTCCTTCACCTCAATCTCTGGCTGGGGCTTTCTCTACTCATTTATTGTTTCCTTTGTATTTGGTTACAGTCCTTGAATAACTTCTGCAGTCAGATTGGAGACGATCGCCCGCTGTCCTACTGCCACTTCAGCCCCAATTCCAAACTCCTCGCTACTGCCTGCTGGTAAGCTGTGTTTTACAGCACTTGCTTTAGGGGCAGGGAGAGCACAGCAGGAGTGAGAGGGATGTTGTTGGAGGCTTGTGAATCATGAGGTGGGTGCTGGGCTCTGCTCAAGAGGGACAAGTGATGGGACAAGAGGAAACGGCCTCAAGTTGCACCAGGGGAGGTTTAGGCTGGATATTAGAAAAAAATTCTTCATGGAAAGAGTTTGGAACAGGCTGCCCAGGGAGGTGGTGGAGTCACCATCCCTGGAGGGGGTCAAGAAACGTGTAGATGTGGTGCTTCGGGACATGGGTTAGTGGGTTGGGTGGTGTTGGGTTGATGGTTGGACTTGATGATCCTTGAGGTCTTTTCCAACCTCAATGATTCTGTGATTCTATGAGAGTTCAGAAATGTTTTTTCTTCCTACTCTGAACTCTCTCTTCACTTTGTTTTGGAGCTTAGCAGAGATTTCTGTCCGAGTCCACTAGTTGCCCAAAGCGTACTGGTGTTTTAGCCATTGCAGAACCCCCCGGGGTGGTTTTGCAGCTCTGTGTTTGATTTGTTCTCTGATGTTCCCATCTACGCTGACCTCTATTTCTTGTCTTCAACAGGAGCGGATTGTGCAAGCTCTGGTCTGTGCCTGACTGCAACCTCGTTCACACCTTACGAGGTAGAGAGCGACTTTCACTGAGACTCTTTCTTCGTTCTTTTGTTCTTCTCTGGGTTGTGTTCCCACATCTGTATTTGTCACTGAAAATTAGGTGTTCTCTTGGCAGGTTTTATTCTAATGAGAGCATCAGTCAGGCTCATGGAGCATGGGCACGTGTCAGATAATCAAGAGGCAGTCCCAGCCTTTCTCTTAGGGCTAAGACCCGAATTTGCTGTTTCTCTGTTCCTGAACAGTGTTTTGTTTTGTTTCAAAACTTCCTTTGAGTTATTTTGAGACAAATATCAGCATTCTTGGCCAGGTCACTTAACAGCAGTGAGGTTCTTTGAACAGTGGTTACAACTTTGTCTAAATATGAATGCGGGGACAAATGCCTTGATTCATGTGTTGAATTTTCACCACATTTTAAGGATTACAAACCTTGGCATTTGATACTCTTGAGTGGGTGCTACTGGAAGTGCAGTGCAGCTGTTGGCAGGACAGATGGTACAATGCAACTTCCCCCAACACGGGAGGACGCAGTGAAAATGTTCAGTGATACTTGACTCATTAGTACCAAAGAAATGCTGCTTTTCTGAAGAACAGGCCAAGATCACACGGCAGATTATGAATTTTGATTTTCCTTTCTCTTAAGGACATAACACCAACGTAGGAGCAATAGTCTTCCATCCCAAATCCACTGTCTCCCTAGACAAGAAGGACGTGAACCTGGCCTCGTGTGCGGCTGACGGGTCTGTCAAACTCTGGAGCCTTGAAAGGTCAGAACGACACCAGACATGCACAGCTGCAGAGTTTTTGGTTTGGGGTTTATTTTGTGTTACTAAACACGAGACATTTACCATCCTCCTGCAAATACAACCTTTTCTTGTAGTTATACCAGTGCAATTCCTGGCCTCAGTATGTGCCACCTTCTTCATCAGGAAAGAGCTCACCCTGCTTAGGGGAATCACGGTGAGGGGAAATCGTCTGAAAAGAATTGAGTCAGAGTTGATGCTGGGCATCGGTGAACTGCTGTGGGTGACGGATGGAAGATGTAGAGATTGTTTCATTGTAACTGTTCATTTAGGAGAAAATTTTCCCTCTTGGACATTAAGAAATAAACTTTGGAGTTGTTGGAAAGCACGAGTGTTCAGAGCAGGACTAACCAAATACATGACCATGCGCAGAAGCTGCATCCTGTACTGAACACGAGGGGCTCTGTCGTTGCACCGTGTCGTGCTGGAAGGTGCGCAGCATCTGTCTCGAGCCTGTGAAGGAGAGAATGGTGTTGATACCGAGCCCTCGCTCTTTCAAAGCTCAAAAATCCTCAGTTATTTATCCTTCACTGAAAGTCACGGTTTCTAATTGCAGCAGCGTAGCTGTGCAAAGGGACAGGTTGTTTATTAGTCTCATGTGACCACATCTCTTTAGTTAACCTGTCAGAAAGAGACTCTTAAGTGCTGCTCAGGTCTTCTGCTGAAGGCGACTGATCTGTAATTCTGGGAGAATAGTCACTCTATCCTGCCTGCCTGCGATTCTTCAGGATAGCAGGAGTTCTGTGGTTCAGGATGTGTTCTGTGTAGTCACAGTAAAGCTCCCTGCCATGCAGGTAGTCTGTGTTTTTGTTTCTGCACTTTCAAAGTGCTAATGACAAGAGCCTTGTTAATTTTCAGAAATAATAATAATTATCCCAGGAGAACTTTTTGACCAACATGAGTGTGGATAAAAGGGTTTCACTTAGAGCTTTAGCTGTGTGAGGAAAAGGCAGAATTTGGAGTCACTAGTTAGAATTCTGATGTTCCTGTCTGGCTTGCATTTAATCATCAGATCTTTTGCTTTGATCGTAACATCTGTGAAGGCCTGGCTAGAGCCCACCACCTCTGACCAGTGTTGGATGATTTTTGTTTCTGTTTTTCAGTGATGAACCGGTGGCAGATATTGAAGGACACAGCATGAGAGTGGCACGTGTGATGTGGCACCCGTCTGGGAGGTTCCTGGGTACTACCTGGTACGGAGACGGGGTTATTTGCTCTAAGATGTGACCATCAGGTGTCCTGCCGGCAGCCCAGTGGCCACCGTGGCCTGCCTGCAGAGGAGCGCAGCGTGGGTGAGGGTTGGCCGTTCTCACCACAGCTGGGCTGTTGCAGTGCAAGTAACAGCACATCATGGGGATTCCTTTCTCTGCCCTTCACTTGAGACCCTCTTGGTCTCCAGACAGAAATAAAATGCCCCCAGAGTGGGTGAAATATCCCGTTATCTCCTCGGAGAGACATTAGTTGGACAAACGTTTTGTTTTTACAGCTATGATCACTCGTGGCGTTTGTGGGACTTGGAAGCTCAGGAGGAGATTCTCCATCAGGAGGGGCACAGCAAGGGCGTCTATGACATCGCCTTTCACACCGACGGGTCTCTCGCTGGGACCGGGTGAGTTGGCTTTGCGTCAGGACTGGATGTGAAATATTCTCAAGGTTTTGGAGCTGACTGATGCCAGGTGCCCAGCGATTTCTGCTGGTGAGGCCGAGCGTCCTCCGGCAGTTGCTGAAGTCTCTGGTGGTAATGCTCAGGTTCTCCCTTCCCAGGGGCCTGGATGCTTTTGGCCGGGTGTGGGACTTGCGCACAGGACGCTGCATCATGTTTCTAGAAGGCCACCTGAAGGAGATCTATGGGGTTAACTTCTCCCCAAATGGGTAAGAAAAGAACTTGTGTGGTTTATGTGGGAGTTCCAAGTACCAAGCCCGTCTCCCAACGATGTGTTCTTCCTCTGCCCAGATACCACGTTGCAACTGGCAGCGGTGACAATACTTGCAAGGTGTGGGACCTCCGCCAGAGGAAGTGCATCTACACCATTCCTGCCCACCAGAACCTGGTGACCGGAGTGAAATTTGAACGTAAGTACCTCCTGATTGCTGTTCCTTATCCCTGCTGCTCCCGAGCTGAGGTGGGAGGGGATGGGGCAACTCAAAAACCCATCTTTGGGTCAAGAAGGCCTGGCTACAGCAGAGAAGATTTGTCACATTTTTATTTGCAAATCTCACTTCTCCCTTTTTCTCCTCCTCTATTACAGCCAATCATGGTAACTTCCTGCTCACGGGCGCGTACGACAACACCGCAAAGATCTGGACTCACCCCGGCTGGTCCCCGTTGAAAACGCTGGCCGGTCACGAGGGGAAGGTGATGGGACTGGACATCTCCCTGGACGGGCAGCTGATAGCGACCTGCTCCTACGACAGAACCTTCAAGCTGTGGACAGCAGAGTAGCTCAGAGGTGCTGCTGAGGAACTGGGATGGAGATGTTAATGGCTTTCAGCTAAGACTTGCTTTTTTATATTAAAGAAAAAAAAGGAATTATTGCAGCGTGTTAACAGCAGCTGTCGTCACTGGCTGCTCTCGGGTTGAGGTGGTTTGGAAGCCCCTGTGTTTGCCGGGGCTTGGCTGGAGCCGTACCTCGCGTGATGTTTGTCCACTTTGTAGGATTTTGTTGTTATACTGCAGATACTGCTTTCTGCTGTAATTTAGAGGTGATCTATCTGCTTCTACCCTCCCAAGTTAGGCTCCCCGTTTTCTCCAGTCTGTTTGGAACATTTGTAGGCAGCCGCACAGCACCTCGGGCACAGCCTGGTGGTCAGCCTCTGCCAACACCCTTCTTACCTTCCATTTCCAGGAGCATTTGTCAGGAGTCTGTGGCTTTGAACTTGATTTGCGTTTAAAGAAAAACTAGTTAGAGGAATGTGGGACCCTGGTTCCCCAAATGCGGAGGTCTGCATCGCCTTTGTGTTCACTCCCAGTAGATGGTAAAGGCCAGGGAAAGTTTTCTTTTCCAGGTACCACCTCAGACCATCTCCTGTCCTAGCTCCACCTCGTGAACTGGGTGTTTGAAATCCCTGTGGGCATCTCCTGGTTACGTTTTTGCTGTGTCTCACCTGGGATAACACGAAGGAGGCTATTTCAGCACAGGATTGTCTTGTTCTAACATACACTGTGGGGAGCTTTCTGATTTGTTGTTTGAGTCTTTAAATAGAGGTTTTGCAAAGGTTGTGTTCTGGAAAATCAAAACATGTTTTCAGTGTCCACCCTAGCCTCTGGGTCCAAGGAATGGAGAAATCACAGGTACTTCACAACACACAGCTGGATTTCTGTCTGCTATTGTAAAAAACCATCAGGAGAAAAGAGAGGACTGATTTATCTCCCCGTTGTCAGCTGGAGAGCAGCTGTCCCTGTTCCTTGGGAACGTGAACACAGTTCTGTTCTCAGCGCTTCCACTGCATCGTGAAATTGTGTCTTAAGAAAAAAAAAAAAAACACAAACCCACTCACAAGTTACTGTTCTTTTAGCAAAAATACTAAGGGACAAGAGGCCAGCGACTAAGAGAAATATTTAATTGCAGTCTCCCATTGTACCAGCCCTAGATCCCCACCTACACAGGCTCACGCTGGTTGTTAACTGTCTGCTAAAGTGCCAGGTGAGCCTGGTGCTGTGCTGGGGGCTCCCAGCTGCTCATCCAGGAACCCCCAGGGTGGTTCTCACAGCGGGACTGTCCTGGCCCAGCAGCCGCCCAGCAGGCTCCCACAGGATGACATTTTGGAATGTTCTGTGTTTACACTCACGTTGTTCCTGGGTAGAAATCCCAGCGCAGGGTTTCTGTCACCGCGTGTTCAGCTCCGCTCACCCAGAGCGAGGGCAGGGGGCCGAGCGTTCCCTGCCCCACATCCTGGCGCCCTCCTCGCAGTGCATCCCTTCCCCTGGCCCCAGCACGTCCAGCTGGCCTGTGTGCAGGTTCTGGAAATAAACCACCAGGCTCTTCCAGGAGTGAGAACTGGGCCTGAACGCACTGGGCCTTTCTTCTAGGCACCTCTAGTGCCTCCCCACCGCCCACAAACTGGAACCAGTAACTCCCCCACCCCGCTGATCGCACATCGCTGCTCCTCAGGCACAAAGTCTCCTGGTGCTGGTGGTGGGGGGAAGCTCAAGGGCAGCCTCTGCCAGAAAGGTGACGGTGATTACAACGCTGTCACCTCCTGCAGCGCCGGCTCTGCACCCTCGCTCATCCGGAGGACATGGATCCCTGAGTTAGAGCTGGCGCAGATGAGTGTAGAGCTGTCACAGACGGCCAGCGAGGACAACGGTCCCGACCCCTCGAGGCACGAGGTGGCCAGGCAGGCTGGGGAGCGGAGAGAGACGTCACTGGGGACACTGGCTTTGCTGAGATGAGACACGACAACACCAACCTCCCACCTCCTGCTTCTGCTCAGGCGTCTGCTCCCTGGGGGGGGGGGGCCGCCCCCC
>NW_010129263.1:0-1516 GCF_000699245.1 Pterocles gutturalis | reverse complement strand
CCCCGCGGGACAGAGCTGCAGGGCTGGCACGGAGGCATTCCCAACACGCCTGTTCTCCAAAATTGCTCACGGCCCAGAAAAAATGTTCCTATGGTCTGTGCTACACTCCCCCTGCAGTTTCGATAAGCCTCCAAAAGGGAACGCGAAATAAGACCTACCGTAGCCATCAGCCTCCTGGTGGTGTCAAACCCCCCGAGGCAGCTTTTGTGCAGAGACACCCACCCCACGCTGGGCTGCCAACAGCCGCCTTCCACACGGACGCAGAGGCCACCCGTGGTGACTTAAACCCTTCCAAAAGCACCGGTACTGGCGCCAACGGCTGCGGGGGTCACCCGGTTGGGACGGCACCAGGATCAAACCCAGCTGCTGCCAACCCCGCAGACCAGGGGGGAGGAAGAGGGGAGCAGAACAAGGTGAGAGCTTCTCTCGGGGGGCCCATCAGGTTTCTGTTTTCACCCTCGGTGTGCTTCGGAGGTGCTCGGCCCTGGGGAGTGTCTCACGGGGATGATTTTTGATTTTGTGTGTTCAGGGCGCTCTGGGAACCTGCGCAGATTCCCCAGAGGGCTCTGGCTTAGTTACTGAGGAGACTGTGCTGCTGTGGCAGGGCTGGGCAGGTAACAGCCCTTGTGTCCAGCCCTCCCCTTCTCCAGCAAGCAGGGTTAACCCCAAACGCCCCGGATCCCCTTCAAGAGGATGCTCCAAGTGAGGGCAGCAGCTGACGAGCCCTCGATCCTCCAGCACAACTGCTGTTCTCCACAACTTTCCCCTCCTATCTGTGGAAAGCCCTGGGGTTCCTGTGTTCTTTTGGATTTTTATCCTTTGTCCTTTCATTGCTGAACCTGGACAGATCTTTAAAAGCCTCCTTGTCGTTGCTTCCTTTGAGCCCAGGAGACACCCGTTGTTCCCAGGGTCAGGCACCCAAACACCCGCCTTGGCCGGGGGCCGACAGAAGCCCTGTGGCAGCACCGGTTGCTCTGGGTCTGTCTCCACCCTGCCCTGCAGCTGCATTCCCGTAAGACCCAGAGGTTTCAGGCTTCATCGTGCCCATCACCATGGGCAGACAGACCCGAAGGAAGCAGTCTGTTCCCCAGGGTCAGGTACCCGAGGGGGCAGGACCCTCCCCTACCTCCAGTGTCTTGGTCCCAGACCTTCACGGTGCCGTCGGATGAGGCCGTGGCGATGCTGGGGGCCAGAGCTGCGCCCCGCGGGAGGAACACGCAGGAGGTGGTGGTCTGGAAATGCCCCGTGTACTCCGCCCGGCCCCGCCCCTGCCGCAGGTCCCACAGCTGCAAGGCAACGGGCAGCGCTCAGGCTCTGTCACCCTCCCTTCCCAACACGGAGCTGTTCTACAAAGAAATGAAGATGGTTTGGGATAAAGAGCTCCTTGCCAATTCTCGCAGTACAGTGTCCACTGCCTTTGTCCCCTGCTGGCGCTCACAGGCCGGGAGAACTTCAAACCCCTGAGGATCTTCCCCATCGGTGTCTATCCCCCGTGTGCCCACACCCATCAGAGCTG
>NW_010129262.1:1329-1649 GCF_000699245.1 Pterocles gutturalis | reverse complement strand
TCCTGCCCAGCCCAGAGCCACCCTCTGTGCTCCAGGGCTGGGTGCCACCTCACCCGGTGATGGTGACAGGAAGGAAACCATGTGTCTCTCCAGGGTTAGCATGACCGAGGTGGAACCTGTGCTGGATTTTGCATCCTCGGGGAGAACGGGCCGGCGCAATGCCCTGCCCGATATCCTGGGCTCACCGGCCGGCGTCAGCCCCTCCGACCTGCCCCTCAAGCTGGCCGAGATGTCCCTGAGCGCAGGTAGGAGATGGGGGGATGGAGGATCATAGGATTCAAGGCCAGGCTGGGAGAGGGGTTTAGGAGCCTGCCCTCGTG
>NW_010129262.1:714-1097 GCF_000699245.1 Pterocles gutturalis | reverse complement strand
AGTGTAACATATTTCTTCCTTATATCTGGTCTAAACCTCTCCTCTTTTAGTTTCAAATCATTACCCCTTGTCCTATTGCTACAGGCCCTGTTAAAAGTGTATCCCCATCTTTCTTATAAGCCCCTGTCGTGGGTAAGGACCGAGCAGCAACCGCGCGCCACCGAGAGCCACGTGGGTGCTCACTTCTCCCTCCCAGTGAGATGGGGGAAAGAACAAAAAACCAAAGGGGGAACCTTGTGAGTTGAGGTAACGACAGATTTTAATAACAGAACGTGAGAAAAAGAGAAGATAGCAACAACAAACAGTATTAAATGGAACACACAACGGAAACAGCTCGTCACCAAAGTGCCACCCAAAACCCCCACCCCTCTCCCGAGTGGCTT
>NW_010129262.1:0-285 GCF_000699245.1 Pterocles gutturalis | reverse complement strand
AGGTCGCCTCCCCACCCCCCCCCCTCCCAGCCTGTCTCTGTGCTGGGGGTTGCCCCGACCCACGTGCAGGACCTTGCCCTTGGCCGTGTTGAACTCTAGGAGGCTGGCACGATCCCACCTCTCCAGCCTGTGCAGGTCCCTCTGGATGCCATCCCTTCCCTCCAGCGTGTCAACCTCACCCTGCGTCACCCGCAGACTTACTGAAAGTTCGGTCCATCCCATGAAGATGACCCAAGGAGGGCAGGAACGCGGGCGGGTGGCTCACCCCCTCGTCTCTAACCCCCC
>NW_010129261.1:415-1764 GCF_000699245.1 Pterocles gutturalis | reverse complement strand
GGGTGCCGGAGCCCCGGCGGAGGTGAGCGAAAGGCTGGAGGGGGAACAGGGGGGTTCGCTTTTCTTTGCGGTGGGGGCTTTTTCTTGTTGTTTCTAAGGTCCTGCCTTCTCCAGCAGTTCTGCTTTAGCATTGTCTGCATCAGGGCTTTAAAAGCACATTTATTTACAGGACAGACCCCTGCCCCTTCGCCGTGGGCTCTGCCTCCAGATTGCTGTCAGTGACGATTTGCAAGCGCAAAGCTTCTCTTTGACCTTCCTTTGCTCTGAGGCCCTCAAAGTCCCTCACTGAAATGTGTGGGCTGGGTCTGGTGGTAGATAGAGGCATCGGTCCCTCCTCGTTGCCTTCACGTGTGGGAGGAAGGACGGCTCTGCTCCCCAGCAGAGTGGCTGCAGTGGCTGTACCCAGCCCAAAAAAATCACTTCACTCTGATTCCCAAACGTTGGTGGGCTCTGATCCTGCTGGCAGGGTTGCAGCTGAAGCAAACCTGCGTGGAATTGGGACAGGGGATGCTGCCGGTCGTCAGTGCAAATTGGGGGCTGGGAAATGGTAGATGGAAGTTGGGTTTTTTTGGAAAATAAGCCCCAGTCATCAGGCAAAGACATCGCCCTGGGGAGCGGAGCTGGGAGGGGAGCAGAGCTTGTGCCTGGCCCCCCTAAACCTCCCTGCACCCCCCACCACTGCTGGGGCTGTGCAGGCTGCTGGTGCTGCCCCATGGCTCTCATCATGCTCGGGGCGGGGGGCTTGACCCGAGCACCTCTTGAAATTTGGGTTAGAAAAACCATCTGTTGGGTGAGGCTGAGCCTTTGGCAAAGCCTCGCGGGTGGCTGCATCCAGGTCCCCTCCGGTCTGCATCCCGTACGCAGCGGCTGCCTCCTCTGCTCCCTGCCTGCTTATTTTTTCTTATCAGAAATATTTTCCTCCCTGGTTGTTTCCACCTCCCTTTTCCCTCCTGCCATGCGTGATCTAGCCTAAATATTTCCTTCCATAGCTTCAGGACACTGCTGGGTATCCTGCTATCTTTGGAGACTGTGAATAATTCCCTTCCTTCATTTATATCATTACCTTGGAGGTATTTATAGAGCACGATCTTGAGTGGAAAGGAAGGCATGACTATATATAAAGCCGAGATCCCTTGGTCTTTAGCTGCTCACTGCCTGGAACTGCTCCTGATTTAAACTTTTATCCCATTTGCTGCACGTTTTGGACTTGATGGGAACATCCTCAGCGTTTAAATCCCCATCATGAGCAAGGAGAGTGATGCAGCTATGGGTTCTCCACATTTCTGCCGTACAAGTAATCCAAACTCAGGAAAACTTGTGTGGGTCTTGGCTTCTCCTGTCCGTGCCCT
>NW_010129261.1:0-384 GCF_000699245.1 Pterocles gutturalis | reverse complement strand
TGTAGGGGCCATGGGGCTGTATGGGGGGCTGAGCTGCCTCCCACAGCAGGTGCCTGACCCCGGAACATAGAAGCTCCCGAGCACCTGTCCAGTCTCCGCGCTCAGCATCCTCACCCCGCAATCCCACGGCTGAGCGTGCCTCCCTCTGCTCCCCAAGCGCACCCTGCCAGCTCTGCTCCCGGCGTTTCACTGGCTGCTGCAGCAGGTGGAGGTGGCTCGGCATTAACGAGGGTGATGGTGTCCCAGGGCAAGGGCAGGACGGCCAGACTTCCCAGCAGCTGGTGCTTGAACACACTCCAGAGGTTGTTTTGTTTCCTAGTGGGCAGGCGTCTGGTGTACAAGCCCTGGGAAGCAGCTTCTTAATAATAATAATAATAATAATAA
>NW_010129260.1:328-532 GCF_000699245.1 Pterocles gutturalis | reverse complement strand
GGCTTCTGCCAGAAAAATTCTTTTTATGATTTTTTTAAAAAATTTTATTTTCCCCTAGCAGTTGGCCAGCCCTGCTGCATTGTCTGCGGCGATGCTGGGGCAGACATCCCAGTGCTCGGTGGGGATGAAGGGCTGCGCACCAGTGACCGTCCCCGGCGAGGACGGAGCACCGGCAGGGCGGGGGCGGATGGCGGAAAGCCGGCG
>NW_010129260.1:0-214 GCF_000699245.1 Pterocles gutturalis | reverse complement strand
CCGTCGGTAAATCCCAAACCGACGTGTTTTCTGAACAGCTGCTCTTGGGAAGAACACGCTGCCGGGCTGTCAGGCGCCCGGGAGCTGTTCGGATTTTACGGCGAATATTCTCCACAAAGTACAATTGATGGATCTGAATCTAATATTCCGAAGGGGAACGTGATGGCCATCAGGCCGCTGCTCTCAAGCTTTGCGGGCGGAGCCGCGCCGTGTA
>NW_010129259.1:28382-28644 GCF_000699245.1 Pterocles gutturalis | reverse complement strand
TTCCTTCTCTCTCCGCCTTCAGGTCTTCACCGGCCTCCAGGAAAAAGGGCTCTCAGGTGAGCCATGGCAGAGGCTTGGGCTACGGCAGGTCGGTTTGCAGAAGCCAGGCAGGTGGCTGGACGGCCAGACCAGCATGCCCAAGCCGTGCCCTGTCTGGGGCCACCCCAACCCCTTGTTCCGTGCCCCCTCTTCAATACATTATTTGCAGAGGCGCCGATTGGCTCAGCCCTGGCCTGGTGTGGGTCCAGCCTGAGGCTGGGAA
>NW_010129259.1:22975-28244 GCF_000699245.1 Pterocles gutturalis | reverse complement strand
TCCCGTGCCACCAGCCGCAGACTGGAAGCCAGAGGAACTCTTAGCAGTTGCTTAAGGAGCCATTACGCCCCTCCCTGCTACCAGACACAACCCCCCCCACAAAACCATAACACCCTCAGATGTGCTGCCCGACACACCTAGAGCCATTGTCTCAGGTTGGTCCATGTGCAAACTTTCCAAGGACAGCCAAGCCAAACCTGATTTTGCCCCTGTCCTTTCTGACTGCCCCTCTGCCTTTCCACACCGCCCATGGAAATGCCGCTGGCCTGCTCCTCCAACAAGAAATCCGATGTACAACATCCTTAAAGAGGAAAAATAGCACACAGGACAGCTCAGATGCGGTGTGCAGCAGAGCTCAGCAGGGAAATGCACATCTTTGCCCTTTCAAGATCTAGAGCAAAACCAAAGCGATTTCTTCCACTGGCTTGAGGGCCACATGCGCCTCTGACCTCCTCTCCAGGCAGGGGAGGGTGCAGCCAGCAGCAGCCCTTCTGGGCCCAAACCTGCCAAGAACTCAGCAAGGGAAATGCAGGCTTGGGGTGTACCGAGCCCATGCCACCTCACAGACCAGCTCTTCTTTGTCAAACTGTGACAGCAGAAGAGAACGACAAAAAATAATCTGGCACAGCCCAGCCTCTCTTGTGTCGCTGCTGTTTTGAGCCCTGCTTGCTAACAATGGGGCCAGGACAGAGACAAATCACACACCCACCCTTCCGCAACGTCCCTCTCCTTTGGCTCACTGAAGCCAGGTCGGAGCGAGCGCAGCCCGAGGAGCTGCTCTGGGCAGGGGACGCAGCACAGGGCGGAGTTGCGGCGGTCCCCCAGCCGTGCCAGAGCAATATCCTACTTTTCCCTTTGTTAGAGGGGATTCCTAGCCTGCAGTGCTGAAGATAGGGTCTGAGGAGAGAAAATGCATGATTTCATGTTTTTAGATGTAAACAAAGGCAAAATTCACCACGGGCAGCTGGCAGCACGTAGAACCGTTCCGTGAGAGCAGCACATCGCAAACACCCGTGCTGCACTCCACAACCCAGCCCAGGGAACAAAGAACGCGGAGCTGCGCTTCACCAACGCGCTAATTGAAGGCAGAGACAGGGCTGTGCTATCGCAGCCATCAGCGCTGGGAGTGATACACCCATTCAAGAAAAACACCCAGCGCTCGGGACCTGGCAGCGGCGACAGGCAGGGATCCGCTGCAGAGCTGTGCCAAGGGCAGAGGCGGCTGCGAACGCGACAAGCAAGGAGCAGAGATGACACGAGGATGAGCGAGGAGAGACCAGCACAGAACTGAAGCGGGGATGGGGGCAGTCCTCAGCTAAATTTACAACATCCTGGCCAGGCTCCAGCCACAACAGCCAGAGCCCCACACACCTTCCTCCTGGCAGCCCCCAGCACCTACCGAAGCCGAGCTTTCTCCCCAGCAGCTTCCACACTTGGCCTTTTGCACGGGCTTAGCGAAGAGGCTCGGCTACGAGCAGCAAACACAAACAGGAGCCAGATCCAGAGGTCCAGGTGGGAAGAGCTCTCCCTGCACATCAACCAGCGCACCCAGGGGAGGGCAGTGAGGGGAAGCAGCACAGTGCAGGGAGCCAGAGCCCAGCAGGTTCGCAGGAGGGGCCCTCCACCCGCAGGGGAGCTGCTTTTGGCAGAGATGCTACAGCCTAAGGATTGCAGTGCTCAGGCTCCATCCTTGGTGAACAACCAGGAGCGTGTCACAGAAGGAAAATCTTCAGCCTGGTACAGATGCTCTTGAGCAGCACAGCGCCAGGCCATAGGGTCCCGTCAGGGATGCACCCGGCCAGCCTGGCCCACACAGAGGGCTGGTGAAGCTCTGCATATCCGTGCCTTGGCAGGGTCAGTGCAGTCACGTCATGGCAGCATTTATGGTTTATTCCTTATGAAGCAGAAAAAGCTATCTTCAGAATTCCCCACAGAAGGAAAAATCAGTTCCTGGCTGTCTTCTACCAGAGCAGTAGGGGTAGCTCCGGAGAAGCTGTTTGTTCAAATCAAATGGGAGCAGCAGCAGGCAGCAAGCCTGGCATGGGGCTGGAGGCCCATTCCCAGCTTGGACCAGGGCAACAGAGGCTCAGGAGCTGCAGATGCCTTCCCTGTAGGCATGCAGCTGGGAAACTCCATGGCTGGGTTCTCACCTTTGCCTCCCCTCCTGCTGCAAGGACAGTCGGTGTTGCTCCGGAGAGATGAATCTCATGGGTGTCACAAGGTTTGGACTCTGCTGCTCTGTCATCAGCAGAGCTGCACACTCACCCTGGTGTTCCTGCTGACTTGACCCAAGAGAAAATGCCTTGCTGATCTAAACTCTGATGATTAATTTAATCTTGAACTTGCAAGCAAGGCTCCAGTTAAGTGGTTATTGGGAGCATCAGAGCCCTGACACTTCAGCTTCATCCTTTGATGCTCAGGGAAAAGCAAGAAACCATACCAGTGCTGCAGAAATCCTAAAGCACAGGATTAATTTCCTGTACATACAATGCCACAAGCACAATCAACACAGCAGCCAGATCTCCTGTCTTTTCTTTTACCTACCCCACAGGTCAAGCTTCAATTTCCGTTCAAGGATCACTGCTGCTTTGTCACATAATCCCTCCAGAAATCTATCAAATTCCATTTTAAAGGTATTTGTGTTCCCTGCTTCCAACTGAAGTTACCTCACGCTTCCCAAGAGCCACTGCACAACTCACAGGATGCCTTTGCTCCCAGCTCTGAGAAAGGAGCAGCGACCATGAACTGCCTCCTGCTCCTTTAAACTCGTGACACCCTCTCGAGCACGTTCACAGCTCTTGTCACATGCAGCTCCTCTGCTCATCATTTAGGATAATGTGCAAAATATAAAAAATTGGGCAGATGTGGAGGTGGCCGGGACTCCTCCATGAAATGCTTGGTTGCTCTTCTCTCCACAGAAGCACAGGAGGAGCCACTTCCAGCCAGACCTTCCCCATGCGGTACCGAGACGTTCCACGCGAGGGAGAAGCCAGCCCACAGACCAGCGGGTGCTGCGGGGACGGGGCTGGGCTCGGTGTCCGAACAGGGACCTCCCAGGGCAGCTCCCTCTGACCAGGGCCAGACAGAAATCAGTTTGCAGATCAAACCTGCAACCCTTGTTGCTTCCACCTCACACAGGGTCGCAGGTACCGGCAACTCCAATTGCAAACGCATTCAAAACCTTAGCAAAGGACAGAGGTTTCCCAATTTAGCCAAACCAGGCAGCACAGGAAGGTCTGCAGCAGTCTCTCAGCAGTGCCACTGCTCATCTTTCCCTCTGCTTCATCCTCCGGCTCTGCAGCACAAATCAGGCTTCAACAGATTCCCTGCCTCTCATCTCAAAGCCACATCTCAGAAAAAGAGAGAGAGGCCGAGCAGAGCCCTGCCAACCCCGGGAAGCCGGGAACAGGGATGCTTGGGGGACAAACAGGTACACATTGCTCCGTGGTACGGAAGCTGGCTGGGCTGGGAGCCCTTAGGATGGAAAGGGTGGAAAATAATGGTGATTTATCCTCAGAAATGGAAGGGCACTGCTGCTCCAGCTCCCAGGTTCTCCATCCAAATGGCAAGAGCATCAGCAGTTTTAGAAGCTCGTGACGCACGTTAACACACATGAACAGCAAAAGGTTAGGGACAGGATCCTACAGAAGGTTCACTTTAAAGATACAGGTAGTGGTCCCAATCCTGCGATCCTTACTCACCGAGTAGTCCCGTTGAAATAGAGACGACTGCTCACGTGAGTAAGGGATGCAGGATCAGGCCTGTCTACCAAAGAGGCTGAATCCTGAAGAGAAAAGGACATCAGGACCCCTGAGCATCATGACACAGTCACGCCTGGTCCGGTGGGCGCTAGTCCAAGGGCATCACCAGGAAAGAGTACTGGCCTGGGCACCACACCTGCCAATGGCACACTGAGCAGGGACCACAGAGAGCAGGCAGTGGACAAAGAAGGCTGGGAAAGGGATGCTCCACCTAAGCAGGGATGCTTCTGCTTCATCCCCACTATGCCCATCTCACGGATACCCCCAGCTGTGCAAGGAGGTCTTTCTCAACCCTGCTGTCCTCCCAGGAGGCTCCTGAAAACAATATTGGGAGAACACAAGCCAACTGTCTTGGGACAGCTCCCAACCTCGGTCTGGGTCTCCCAGCTACAATTAACATAACTTTTGGAGTAGCTGATGCCCACAAGAGAGGAGAACGAGCCCACTCTTAGCTCACCAGATTATTTTTAATTCCATTAGTTAAGGGGAAAAAAGGCAGCTCTCTAAAGCAACCTTCCGTCCTGGGAGGCACCTGAGGAAAGCCAGCCCCAGCCTGCACGGGGAATAACCCTGAAGGCTTTGCAGACTGCACCCTTAAAGGCCAGACTACTGCTTTTCATGACAAGGAGGGAGAGGTCTCTCCTCCTTCCCAGGGGTCTCCTGCAAGTCTCCATCCAGCACTCAGACCCCCAGTCTCTCCCCTCGCTCCCTGCTGCAGCTGCCCCACGCAGTCACTGCAGTACCAGGAAGCACAGTCCCTGCTCGCTCGCTGAGATGGCAGAGGTGCACAAGGACCTCCACCTTCCTTCCCTCACCCTTGGGCTAGCACCAGCAGCCCACCTGACTGCAAGAAGCCTGCTCAGAGGGTGCCAGGCATCTGCCCTCCTCCCCGTGCGCTGCCCAGCTCTGCCCACGCTCCACCTCCACTGAGCTGCAACACAGCCAGACCTGGCTGCAAAGTGCTGCCCCTCGGAGCCTGGCACAGGGCAGTGTCTCCAAACACAGCTATGTGGCTTCCAGTCTCACCCATCTCCCTGTGACGTGTGCTTGACCATCTGCCATCCCAGAGGGGACCCCCGGGAGCCCGTTTCCCAGCCCTGCCATACGACCAGTCTGTGCAAACCTCGCTGCCCACATCATCCTGCCCAGCGCTGGGCCCTGCGTCGCGACTAGCGTCTGCCTTTGCAGATGGATAATGAGATTCCCTTTCCATTTCCTTTTTCCTTCTGATGGTTTTTCTGGCTGGCAGTTCCCCCGCAGCCCTGCATGATCCAGCAGCATTAGTCAGAAGGAAATTCTGCTCCCTTCCTCCCCTGGATGTTGCTCTTGGTTCAATATAAACAGCAGAGGGAACTGCGCAACAGTTTTGAGTATTTTGTTGGAGAAGCATTTGTCCTTTTCAGTCTGGCAACTACGGCTTTCCCTCCCACACCTGCACCCTGCCTCTTCTCCCCGAGTGACACCAAAAATGAGTCTGATGTTGGCAATTGGAAGCAATTAGCTAACCA